>NC_084820.1:30241257-30369602 GCF_958449725.1 Rosa rugosa
GCTACAAAGAAGACGCGTCCGTGGTTCAACATTAGATACATGCTAAGCATGTATTCTTGTGCTCTTGATCAGTGAAGCATGTCCTAGTGTGATCGAAGAATGCCTGAGCATAGACTTTTCTGGAGAACCAGGGCAAAGAAATACACTAAGAAGAAGCTATTAACTACGTTCCTAACGGTGATTACAGAAGCCTAAGCTTCTTCCGTTTAATTTAGTGATGCTGGGGCGCATAGATGGGGCAGAAATATTTCCAAAACTTTGTGGCATGAGTTTAATGCCAAACTTTGCAATAAACTTAGTGTCTTAATATCAACGAGGCCAATAACTGTGGCCTTTTATTATTGGAAGCATCCATTCTATCTTAACATATATATCAGACCAAGTCTTCATGGCAGATTGCAAGAAATTCATCGAAGATAGTTAATAGCGTCCGCGATCAAAGTATCAGGTATTCATGTTCATCACATGATTATCAATTAGTTAATGCGCCACGTTGATTATTAGCTATCTCATTGCACGCCAAGGTAACTTGGTGACATTCATACTTCATGGCCTATTTAGAGGCCTATATGAAATCAGTCAAGTAATTTCAAGGAGCCAATACAAGTGGCTTTGGAGCAACGACATTATAAGAGCAGTGCTGATTCAAGACCTCTTCAGTCAAGATGAAGAACTTTGACTTCGAGGTCTGGGGGGCAATGTTTGAACCCAAAATGAGCATTTTGAGCTGACAAGGCTGGTCTTGGAGAAATTGAGTCAATGTCTTGACTCAAGCTATATATTATCAACAAGTTCGAAATATATTATTTAGAGGCTAAATAAAGCCTATCTGCAGAATTATGGAAGATTATGCGAGCTGCAAGAAAAGGAAATGATGGAAGCATGGAAATGAAATGACAGGACCCGCCCCAGATTTCACCCCGAAATCCGAAGTAGCCCAGCGGGGCCCACCTTAGAAAAAATTCTACCAAAAATTTGGCGGAACTTCCCCTAAAATGGACTACCCAAAACCTGTAGAAAAAACATTTACACTTCTAAATCATCCATCCTTACTCTCCTGGAGCCACCCTGCTCCCCATATCACAACATTCTCCAATTCACATTGCACAATTTCCAACTTAATAACGTAATTCCACGGTTATCAGAGCATTCTAAAACGAAAGGTATAACAGAATAAAAAGTAAAGAGGGTAAATGATCAATAAATCCTACAATGCGGAAGCAGTGACAACTATGCCTCAGCTCCATGTACGCCCGACCCCAACTAATCTAGCATGCAAACTGGGCATTTGAAACCGAATGGCCCAGGGGAAAAGTATTGAAAAACACGTTAGTGTGAGTGGACAAAAATAAATAATTAAGATGATTTAAATGAAGCAAACTTAAATACTCTCCCACTTATTTAAATTTATAAAACCCCGATGCATGCAACGTTTATAAAACATATTTCTTTAAACTCAAAATCTCGTGAAAACATACCAGCCCCGCTGGTTAAGAGAAATCGGACTAGGCCCCGCTAGTCAAGTAATAATAGGATATGGGGAAGAGATATCACCATACGGGTAAAGGAGCCCCATAGGCTCTACCCTCGACTGCCACTCACACATAGATTGTGTGAGGAGGAGAACTAATTACCTCGACTACCACTCACGTGAGGAGGAGAATCCTCGACTGCCACTAACAAACACAAAGTAAGTGAGGAGGAGACACTAACCGAATGACCCGAGTATGGTGAGGAAAAACAATCGAAAACCAGTAAATCCATAAAGCTTCCCCAATATCTGACAAGAAAAATAAGTATATTCTAGTGACGTGACCCCGCACGCCAAAATATTCTCAATTCATAATCGAGATAAATCATAATTAATCTCAGAAAAACAATTCATAAATCCAAAATCATCATTAAGGCATTCCCAATGCCAAAACCGAAAGTCGATAAATAAATAAGAAATATAACTCCATCGAAATCCCATTTTGAAAATCCTTTAAAAAAAAAACCTTAAATCGACAAATAGAAATATAATTAATTCCGAAAACCACCTCGGAAAATAATTCGTTGAATATCAATATAATTATATAAATCATAAGATCAAATCCAAGCATAGGAAACTCACGTTCAACAATCATGATGGAAAATCCAATCAAAATTCCAATAAATATTCAAAACCAAAATAATATCCGAAACTAATTAATATGCTCAATGAATAATATGATAAAAAAGTGAAGCGTTAATTCAAAAATTAGATGCATGCATCATTTCTTAAAACAAAAGTCCACTCACAGTACTATATAGGCGACCACGCATACGAGTTTTCTTCGTCGAGCAGTAACTCGGTATAGTGCCCTGTACACAATTATATTCTGTGAATAACAATTCGACAATTAAATACGATTCCAAAATCAATCCTCTTAAATCAACATCTCCATTTCCTTCAATTCAACCCTAACTTTACCAACAACACCATTTCATTAATTTACAAGTTCTAGGGCAGATTCGAGAGAAATCCGACGATCGGATTCTCATAAATCGATAACCGAAATTCTGAATTTCCAGGAATTTATAATCGATTCAAAACTTCCCTAATCTTCACCAAACTTTATAAATAAGCTCTACAACATTTATAGGATTTAATATGCTAAAAATTGAAATTAAAAAGCTGCCCTACGCGCCTCCACGCGCGACCTACAGTGGCGGCGCGTGGGGGCCACGAGCCGATGGCCACCAAATTTTGGCAGCAACAACTACTCAACACGCCCAACATTTTTCTCAACTACAACACATTCCAATTTTACCTTTAAGTGCACGAATTCAGCCGGTGAAAAAAATCCCAGAAAACTCCAAACCCTAGAATCGGGTTTTCCTTGATTCTCCTTCTACGCTGCAAATCGGTTGCCCACCGGTTGATGGCCGGACGGCGGTGAATCAAGAGGAAGAAGAAGAAAGACGAAAAGGGAAAGAGAGAAAACTCGGGGGAGAGGAGAGAGAAAGGTGGGTTTCAGGTTTTGGAAACCTACCACAGTAAAAATCCCATATTTATAACCAATTTACCATAAACAGTAACTTCCGTATTTCACTCATAACTTCCGTATATGAGCTCCGATTTTTACGTACCACATATGCACGCGCTCGGTTTAACGTCCTCTACAACTTTCATGAAGGAAATTTTCTCAAATTTTGACTCGAACAAAAAGTCAACTTTGAGGGCCACTAAAAGTATCAAAACAAAGTAAAAAGTGAAACTAATTGCCGTTTACCGTCAAATGACTAGTAAACCGGTACATTTAGGTTCGGAACGTAACATGAAAAGTCAATCTTAGCACATTTTCCTAGTTCGGCTAGGAGAAACCGAGCTAAACAAGGAAGGAGGGGCGACAGACTTACCAAACGAAATCCAAATGAGCTAAACCTTTCCAGATTCATTCTAGACATCCCAAGGATCATTTCTTATGAATAGTGAAAGAGCTAGTTTGGAGTGGAAAACCTTCAAACAATCAGTCCAATTTTCTGAAAGACAAAACTAGAAAACCGGACTTGTAAGGAGTCCAACAGCGTTTCCGGCCCAACCACATGGAAGTAAGCTTTGAAATTTTACCAGAATGATCTACACTCATGGTGGATCATTTGATATGAAGAAGTCGAAGGCCCATTCTGAATTCTTTTTGGAGATATAATTGAAGGAATAAAGGAGCAGAAAGTGACTCAAAACCACTCCAAAACTCATCATTTTCAATTGTATTAGTGCTTAAGTGCCTAACCCACCATAATTCCATTTAGTGCTCCATAATTTCATTAGTGCTTAATAGCAAAACCTATCATGATTCCATTAGTGCTTAAATGGAAAACCCATCATGATTTGTTTAAGGCCAACCACTATGGCTTGGTAGCCTATATATAGAGGCTACAACAAGTAACAAGACACACACAATTCATCAACTAATCTCTACGATTATCCAAGCCTCTCTAGAGCAACCCCTCTCCTTCTCTTACCGGTGACCACACTCCAGTCCCAGAATACTCAGGAGCAGACTGTCAGTGCCACCAAACCCTCGATCTGTCAACGTGCTTCGGCCCTAGTCTCCTCGGGAGCCGACTGTAGTACCGCAACCACAACGGTTACGGAACCAGCCAAGTAAGGGTAACGCCCTCGCAAACCAACCAAGCTAAAGTCACGCTTTAGCAAGTTCTCCCCACTTCCCAGTGATTTTCGCTCTGCTCGATCTACGACGTCGAGTATCGATTGTGTGATTTTGAAGAAGCTTAGCAAAAGTCCTCACCATGAGGCACAAAAAATCCCGCGACGAGGTTGGTGCTCTCCTCGTCCATAATCGCTGAAAAGAAGTCAGGTTAAGGAATACCCCCGACGACCGCACCCGAATGGTGCTGGCACACCCGCGCAGAAAAGAGACTGTTGCCAGCTGCAACAAAACTGGAGCCAAACAATTACATCAGAAACAAAATAAGGAGGCACAACGCCCCAGGAAGAAAATTGAAAACTAGAAAGAGCAAATCTAGCTAATTTGTGAGCCACATAGTTGGCTTGACGGTAAGCATGAGTAAAATAAGAACCTGGCATCTCATGGAGACTGAAGGTAATGTCATCATACACACGACCTAGAAAGGAAGTATGAGGAATGACGCTCTGCTCCGATCCTCTCTATTTTCTTAGTTGATCATTTATATTTGCTTAGTTAATTGTCGTTCATATTCCAAACTCCTCTTTCTTGAGTGCCAAAAAAGGTGGGCGACCTTCATGGGGATGGAACAGCTTAATTGCCGGTAGAGACACTATCTCTAATCATGCTGTCTGGCAAATTAACAACGGAAGATCAGTCGATGTTTGGACTGACCGTTGGGTACCCAACTCCAATGGGGGGCTGATCAAACCTATTGATACCCGGAACCGGTTCACTCCCCTTGCTGTTCAAGAACTCATTGATCCAATCAACCATTGCTGAAGGATTGACCACATTGAACCCTTCTTGTCAATTCCTGAAAACACTAAATGGAACAAAATAGATAATTACGAAAAATCAACACAAGTATTGCTAACGCAGTGTAAACCTCACCACTGAGGAAACATCACTGCGAGGCGTTTTATGTAGCCCACACACAAGAAAAATCCACTATGAAATCAAGTTCTTATAACACACAAGTTGTGGTGTTCAACACAACCACTTTACAAGCATCACATCTAACTTGTTTACAATTTGAAGACCCTATTCTACACAAGAATGACACAGCCTATTGTAGTTATCAAGAACTGAAATTCTGGATCTTCTTGTGAAACAGATGCCTCACTGATCTTGAATGATATGCATGCAGTGAGGGTAGTGAGCAATATCAAATACCATAAACAATGAGAGTTTTTTCAAAACAATTTGCAAGAACTATTTCTCACACAAACGAAACACTTTTTAATCAAAAACTCTCTTTGTAAAATGCAGTTTCAAAACCTTTTATAGAGGAGCAAGACTCCCCCTCAATCAAATCTCTTTTTGCACCACAGAATAAGATATGTATGTAAAGGTTTTAAAACTGAAATCAAATCTTCCTATTTTTGTGCATATCCGATCTCCATCTAATATGCATGTCGAAAACCTTTTAATGAAGATAAGCGTATCAGATCAATCTATCCGATATGCAAATCAATTTAAATCATGTAAAATGATATGAAATGAATCCCACCTTTAACCCAAGATCAGTGATAGTGATTCTCCTTGATTTCCTCTTGGTGATCCGATTCTGCAAATTTCTTCTATTGCCTTGAGCCACCGGAAAAGCAGGAGAAATATCTCCTAAACTTTTGCAGCCTCTGATCTCCTAGTGACTTTGGGAAAGTCATGTGTTGAATGGTAATAACCCAATATACTTACAATCTCCCCCTTTGGGCATTCCCATTCAACACATGACTTTGTCATCTTTTTACCCTGCAAATTAGATTACACATATAAACACTAATCACAAACCAAAAGGTGTTATTTGGATTAAGAAATCAGTTTCCATCCTTTTTCCAAATCCAAACAGCCAAATAAAAATCTAATTCTCAAAGTAAAAGATAAGCATCCAAACAATCTGTGCTTATGCACTTACAATCCAAAACCAAAGTAAATAAATATTGTCCATCAAAAGTTAACATGCAGAAAAGAAAAACGAAAAAGATGAAATTTTTACTTCTCCCCCTTTGAATGGGAAGGTACGTCAAAATCCTCCATCAGTTTGGTCATGGTGTCCTGGAACTCCTCGGTATCCATGGAAGTGTCGCTGGCCTCCTGTGCATCTTCCTCCTTGACAGCGGTGGACAGACCAGGAGTGTCAAACCCTGGAGGGTGGCGCTGCAAGTTCTGGACCTCCTTGGTAAGGTTGGTCAGAGTGTGGTGAGTGCGGACCAGGAGGGAGTGCATATCATCCATGTCGTTGGTGAGGCAAGCGATCCGCCAGTCAGCCACCAAGATGGAGTCACGAAGACTGTCCAGAGAGACCGGAGGAGGCAAGGCAGAGGAAGATGCCTCGGTAGGAAGATGAGAAGACTGACGAGAGGGAGGAGGAGGACTACAGCTCCGTTCGCGATGCATGCCAGGATGGAATATGCCGGCTCTGGCAGCAACCTGGCGGCCCTCCTCGGGAGGAGGAAGACGCCGGTGTCCACCAATGCGTGAGGTGACCTTAGTGCGAACCATGATGAGAGAAGTAGAGTTGGAAAAACCTACACACTTAGACAAACCAGAGTGAAATCCGAGAGAGATATGATAGATGGTATTTATATCGAACCAGTAGGGTTAGAGAAATCAAAGAGACAGGCCAGTTGGAGATAGCGTTCCCAAGAAGGAGAGAAATTATGACAAGTTATGGTTCCGAGATACACGCATGCAATTAACTTCTCCCCCTCAACTTATGCTTAACTAGTAAGGAAATTAAGTTCAACCAGATGGCAGTCAAAGAGAGAGACCAAGAGAAATATAGATCCCGGAATCGGTAATTATATCACACAATCTATTCCCCTGCTAAGTATCAAAGCAATGAATGCAGTTGTCATATCGAAAGGAGAAAATATAGCATAGTTGAAGCACAGAGAGCATAAATCACTTAGTGAAAGAACCATATTTCATAGCATCAATCATGATGTATTCTATCAACAAATAGGATTAGTACTCATTATTAGACCTTAAGGAGTAAACCTGTGACAAAAGTGAGTATAAGCAGTACTTGGGGCTTAGAAACAGGTGTAGTGAAAGAGAGGAGAAGTGAAGGAGGAGAACTGGACATATGAACCGGGCTCAGGAGATCTCCTAGGAGAGATAGGAAACATTGTTCCGGAGAGATTAATGTAGTTGAGTCATAGACTTCTTTAATTTGTAACAGCACAAACTCATGTAGCAAGACACATCCCAGTAGCTCCCAGACCAAATGATCTTAGGGTACTAAGCATAACAAGGATGCTCCATGGAGAGTGTCTCGAGTTGTGGTTTGTATGTTCACAATTGATATACATAGGTCACCAACCAACTCGTTTCTTGCAAACCGTGGAAAGTTCACCACAACCAGGGCCTGATTACTTTGAGAGGAGGGATATATTTATCCATTCTCGTTTCTTACAAATCCTAGAAAGTTCACCACAACTAGGACCTGATTACTTTGAGAAGAGGGAATGAACCATCTGAGCATTTTAAGCAGTTCTCCTACTTTACCGATACTCTCTTGACAAGAAACAAGAAACATGCCACCACATAAAGCTATAAGTGAAGTGCATAACAAAGTTACCTGATTAAGTGACTAAACATGAGTACACAATTATTTGTCCAGAATAAGACATGATAACAATGGACACTTAACTGATGATATGTGCAATTCACTAAGGACAATGGTCAAAGTACACTAAGATCACAATTGTCTCTCCCGACAGTGGACAGACATTATAGTGCCTCAATACTTAGAACAGATCCCTAGAGCATTTCTCAATAGTTCAAACCTCACAGTGTCTAGTGGCTTTGTGAACATATCAGCTAACTGAATGTCAGTGGGCACAAAGCTCAACTCGAGTATATCTTGTTCAACTAAATCTCTAATGAAGTGATATCGAAGATCAATGTGCTTTGTTCTAGAGTGTTGAACAGGATTTTTGGTGAAGTTAATAGCACTTGTGTTGTCACAAAAGATGGACAACTTACCTTGAGAAATGCCGTAATCCTGGAGCATTTGTTTCATCCAGAGCATTTGAGTGCATCAGCTTCCAGCAGCAACATATTCAGCTTTAGCAGTAGATAGAGAAATGCAATTTTGTTTCTTGCTGTGCCAAGCAACAAGGTTGTTTCCCACAAAGAAACATCCCCCAGAGGTGCTTTTTCTGTCCTTCAAATTTCCGCCCCAGTCGGCATCCGAGTATCCTGCACCTTCCATGTTAGTGTCGAAAGTGTAAAAGATACCACAGTTAACTGTACCTGACACATAGCGGATGATTTGATTGATAGCTTCCAAGTGTGATTCTTTGGGGTTAGCCTGAAATCGAGCACACACTCCCACACTGTAAGAGATGTCTGGTCTGCTAGCAGTGAGATAGAGCAAGCTTCCAATCATACTACGATAGAGTGTGGGATCAACTGATTTCCCATCCTGGTCTGCGCTCAACTTGGTAGTGGTACTCATGGGATTGTTCACTGTCTTCTTTGATTCAAGACCAAATTTCTTGATCAGATTCTCAACGTATTTGGTTTGAGAGAGAAACAAACCTGTATCAATCTGCTTTACTTGCAATCCAAGGAAAAAAGTTAGTTCACCACACATGCTCATTTCAAATTCACTTTCCATGACGGATTGAAATTCTTTGACAAGGTATCTAGATGTGGAACCAAAAACAATGTCATCAACATACACTTGGGCAATGATAATGTCATTTTTTGTTCGTTTTACAAACAAGGTTTTATCAATGGACCCTCTAGTATATCCTTTTCCCACAAGATGAGTAGAAAGCCTCTCATACCAGGCTCGAGGAGCCTACTTCAGACCATACAAGGCTTTCTTGAGCCGGTAGACATGATCCAAGTTATGTGGATCTTTGAAACCTGGAGGCTGTTCCACATAAACCTCTTCCTGAAGGATTCCATTCAGAAAGGCAGTTTTGACGTCCATTTGAAACAACTTGAACCTGAGATGACATGCTACAGACAGGAGTAATCTAACTAATTCTAATCTAACTACTGGAGCAAAAGTTTCATCAAAGTCAAGACCTTCAACCTGAGATCAGTATCCCTGAGCTACTAGTCTAGCTTTATTCCTAACCACATTCCCTTTTTCATCACTTTTGTTTCTGAAAATCCACTTGGTTCCTATGACATTGCACTTACTAGGTCGAGGTACCAAGTACCACACATCATTCCTAGTAAACTAATTCAGCTCATCCTGCATAGCACTAACCCAGTTGTCATCCAACAAGGCTTCCTTAATATTTTTTGGTTCAACGATGGACACGAAACCAAAATGGGATATAACATTCATGCTTAGCAGATTTTCGGTAATAAAACACAGTAATACATTCTCTTGACTTACCTCAGCTGGACTTACCTGTGCTGCAGCTTGTCTCCTTGTTATCGGTCCATCTGTTAGACCGCCGATGATATCCTGACTAGAGTGGTCTTTTTGAACTTGCTTGAACCTTTTCCTCTGGATAGGAGCTGGTTCAAAAATGCTGTCAGGTATTTCCTCTTCCTCTTCCTCAG
Source organism: Rosa rugosa (assembly GCF_958449725.1). Classification (NCBI taxonomy): domain Eukaryota; kingdom Viridiplantae; phylum Streptophyta; class Magnoliopsida; order Rosales; family Rosaceae; genus Rosa; species Rosa rugosa. Next base: position 30,250,968 of record NC_084820.1, read on the forward strand.
TTGGAACTTCTGTGTTTAATGGTGGTGTGACAGCGGTGGATGATGGATCTGCAAATGAGTCTTCCTATTTCATACACTCATCATCAATAGAGACATTAATAGATTCCATAACAACTCGAGTTCTTTTATTGTAGACTCTATAAGCCCTACTGTTAATGGAATACCCAAGAAATACACCATCATCACTTCTAGCATCAAACTTACCAAGATGCTCTCTATCTCGTAAAATGTAGCATGGACTTCCAAAGACATAAAAGTGTCCTACATTTGGATTCTTACCTTTCCACAACTCATAAGCTGTTTGATATGTACCTGGTCTTAAGAAGACTCTATTGATTGTATAACATGCAGTACTTATAGCCTCAGCGCAAAAGTGTGTACTTAAACCTGTAGCATGCAGCATAACTCGAGCCATGTCCAGCAACACCCTATTTTTTCTTTCCACAATGCCATTTTGCTAAGGAGTGATTGGAGCTGAGAACTCATGTGATACACCAAGCTCATGAAAATAGTTAGCAAAAGCAGTATTTTAAAATTCTGTACCATTATCTGACCTTACTCTGACCATGCAATTGCTGAATGACTTCTTTTCAATTATCAGTTTTTGACTCAAGTTCTTAAATGACTCAAAGGTTTCTGCTTTGTCTTTTAAGAAATTGACCCATGTATATCGGGAGAAGTCATCCACAACTACTAACATATAAATCTTACCTCCAATACTTTCAGACCAAGCTGGTCCCATTAAATCCATGTGTAACAGTTCCAAAGTTTTTGTGGTTGTTGCTAAGTTCACCACCTTGTGAGGTGCCTTGGTTTGCTTTCCAATTTTGCATTCGCCACACATCTTGTCAGTCTTGCCATTCAGATTTGGCAGGCCTCTGACACATTGCTTGTAAGATAGCTTCAGCAACTCCTGATAGTTCACATGTCCCATTCTTCTGTGCCAAAGCTCAAAAGTCTCCTCAGTGGATCTCACAGACAAACATGACTGCAAGCTGAAAGATTCATTAGATCGAATGTGATTGCAGTTATCAAAAGATCTCTTACCTCCCATAATACCTTCTCTTTTCTAATTTAGCACCAAGCACCTCTGTTTGTTGAACCACACATCTTCATAGTCATCAGCCAAATGGCTAACGCTGATTAGATTTGCAGTTAATCCTTCAACATATAAAACATTTTTGAGATTAGGTATACCTGGAGTGTTGACTGTGCCCCGAGCTAGAATGCTTGCTTTTCGTCCATCTCCAAAAGTGACAGAACCAGTCGTGTTTTCCTCCTCAAAGGAGACAAACCAGACTTTGTCTCCAGTCATATGTCTAGAACACCCACTATCAACATACCAAAAATCTTGTCGCTTGTCCGCCAAGGCAGTTAGAGATACCAAGCATGTTGCCTCAATATGATTAGTTTGCTGAGCTGTACTTACACGAGTTAAGAGACATGTAGCATCAGTTTCATTAGACAGAGCTAGAAGACAATTACTTGCACTTTTCTTGGTCCAGACAGGTTTTCCACTTCTAGTTTGGACGTCCTTTTTAGAAAACATTTCAGTTAGTTTAAAAATGAGTTCCTTCTGTTCTCTAAGTTCATACTGTAGAGATTCAACAGTGCATTTTTCTTGAGAAGCATTTGAATTTAACCATCTTTCATTGCACCTAGGTCTGATATGTCCTATCTTACCACAATGATGACAAGTTGGAATAAAGGTTCTAGAGTTTGGATACCTGTCTTGACCAGTGGAAGTCTCTTGGTCAACCTTTACCTGTGTTGGTTGGCCTGCCGATAAGTCTTTGAGCATTGTGACGTGGTCATCAACATAGGCTTCCTTCTTTTTTGCAATTTGCCTCGATGCTCTTACGAACTTAGTAGTTTTGGAGTTCTTTCCAGTGTATCCTAGTCCACAGGTGTCATGAGGATCTCTTCCTGACCCAAGTAATTTTGACATAGTCCCAGAGCTGACTTCAAACTTAGTGAATTTTTCTTGAGTTGATTTTAACTCCTCTTGCAGGGACTCGTTTTTAGTCAACAGATCCAAGTTTAAGGCTTGTTGTCCCCTGACGTCCAGTTCCAATATTTTGATTCTGTTGAAGCATTCAGTCTTTTCAGCCTTCCAAGTTGAAGAACCTTGGTCACCTTGTAAGTCAGCCAATTCACTCATAAGCTTGTTTCTTTCTTGTTCCCACACAGACTGTGAAGTTTCCAACAAATGCTCCATTTTTTCTTTTTCAGTCCTCAGAACTTCAATTTCCTTTTCCAAACTTAAGTTTCTGAGTAACGTGGCCTTAGAAGCCTTGTAGAGTTGTTTGCAGCGGATATTTGTTTCATCATCAGAGAAAGCCTCATCACTATCAGAATCAGGTAGAAGTGATGACACAAAGGCCACATATTCCACTTCTATAGACTCATGATCGCTCCATGTAGAAAGAAGAGATTTATTGTTGCTATTCCCATGCTTCTTGTTGCCACAGTCAGTAGAAATATGACCGTAGCCACCGCATTCATAGCACTTAGTTTTCCCTGAATGAGCTCCCTTGAAACCTCCTTTCCCATTCTTTCCATTGTAGTCACTGCTGCTACTACTGCCATTATAAGAGTTTTTCCTAGGAACAGAATTCCTAGACGAGTTCTTGCTTTTGAGAAATCTTTTAAATTCTTTTGTCAAAAGAGCAAGATCTAGTGTTTCTTCTTCCTCCTCTATTCCTTTCACTACCTTGAAAGCTACACTTTTGTTCTTCTTCTCAAGTTTCAACCTCATCTCATATGTTTTGAGATTCCCAATGAGCTCATCGAGGGGATATACATCAATGTCAAACGAGTCCTCAATACTGGTAATCTTGGAGTGAAACTTTCAGGCAAGGCTCTCAGTATCTTCTTGACTAGTTTGTCATCTTCTAACGGTGTTCCCAAGCTACGACACTGACCAGCAATTTTCAGAATTCTTCCATGAAAATCATCTACTGTCTCATCATCCCCCATAGCCATGGTTTCAAACTCATAGATCAGACTCTGCAGTTTTTGAGCTCGTACATTTTTGTTACCTTCATAGGTTGTCTGAAGGAGATCCCAAGCTTGCTTGGCAGTATCACAGTGACTGATCCTCAGTTTTTCTCGTTCAGATAGAGCTGTGAATATGCTATTCTTTGCCTTGAAGTCCGCTTGAAGATCACGTACCTCTTCATCTGTCCAATCTTTTCTTGGCTTTTGGATGCTTGTGGAAGATCCTTCACTTTTACTTGACACCACCGGTGCCTTCCATCCGTTTCCGACAATGTTCCATACATGCTCGTCTTGTGCAAAAAGGTAAGATTTCATGTATATCTTCCATTGTGTGTACTTTTCACATCCTCCATCAAACCATGGAGGACTGTTGATGGATCCTCCTGCAGCCCTATCACGCGAGTGTTCCATTTCTCCTGGGATCACTAGAAAGTTCTAGAACCCGCTCTGATGCCAATTGAAAACACTAAATGGAACAAAATAGATAATTACGAAAAATCAACACAAGTATTGCTAATGCAGTGTAAACCTCACCACTGAGGAAACATCACTGCGAGGCGTTTTATGTAGCCCACACACAAGAAAAATCCACTATGAAATCAAGTTCTTACAACACACAAGTTCTGGTGTTCAACACAACCACTTTACAAGCATCACAGCTAACTTGTTTACAATTTGAAGACCCTATTCTACACAAGAATGACACAGCCTATTGTAGTTGTCAAGAACTGAAATTCTGGATCTTCTTGTGAAACAGATGCCTCACTGATCTTGAATGATATGCATGCAGTGAGGGTAGTGAGCAATATCAAATACCATAAACAATGAGAGTTTTTTCAAAACAATTTGCAAGAACTATTTCTCACACAAACGAAACACTTTTTAATCAAAAACTCTCTTTGTAAAATGCAGTTTCAAAACCTTTTATAGAGGAGCAAGACTCCCCCTCAATCAAATCTCTTTTTGCACCACAGAATAAGATATGTATGTAAAGGTTTTAAAACTGAAATCAAATCTTCCTATTTTTGTGCATATCCGATCTCCATCTAATATGCATGTCGAAAACCTTTTAATGAAGATAAGCATATCAGATCAATCTATCCGATATGCAAATCAATTTAAATCATGTAAAATGATATGAAATGAATCCCACCTTTAACCCAAGATCAGTGATAGTGATTCTCCTTGATTTCCTCTTGGTGATCCGATTCTGCAAATTTCTTCTATTGCCTTGAGCCACCAGAAAAGCAAGAGAAATATCTCCTAAACTTGTGCAGCCTCTGATCTCCTAGTGACTTTGGGAAAGTCATGTGTTGAATGGTAATAACCCAATATACTTACAATTCGTTTGGGTGATCTCAACAAAGATGATTCTCGTATCTGGCCAAGAGAGAAAGCGGGTAATTATAAGGTCAAATCTGGCTACCATTGTTTATCCTCCATGCTTGTAGCTCCCGAGGTCAGTAAGCCTTCTTCTTCTCACCTTATTGATGGTAAAGTTTGGAAAGTGATATGGAAATCTGGACTCATCCCAAAAATCTCAAACTTCCTCTCGAGAGCTATTTCTAATGCTCTCCCTTGCTTCTGGAATCTGTTTAAGAGGAAAGTCATTCCATCTCCTCTTTGTAGCCTCTGTGGTCAGTACCCAGAAACAATTGAGGAAAGTTCCATTGAGCCAAACGGGTTTGGTTTGGCTGCCCACTCGGTTATCGTCCAAGACTTGAGCAAATCTCCTCTATTGATTGTTGGCTTCTAAATACCATTGAGGAAAGTTCAAAACTGGTTGATGATACCTCAAGCTTCTTGGAGCTGTTGGGTTTCATTTTCTTTGAAATTTGGAAAATGAGATGTACTGCTATCTACAAGAATGGCATTGTAAATCCGGATGTAGTCATCTCAAATGACAACTTCAGTTCTTTGGAATGGGCAAATGTTAAGTTGGTGAATGATTCCCCAACCTCTACTCGAGTGTCGAGTAGCAACATTACTACTTGGAAGCCTCCACCTGAGAATTTTACCAAGATAAACTCTGACGGAGCTTGGGATCCCATGACAAAAAATGGAGGCACTGGTACAATTTTGAGAGATCACAGTGGGCATTTCCTTGCTGGGGGCAGCTATTTCAACACCTACAATCCAGCCATTGAGTCTGAGGCTATGGCTTTAATTCAAGGGTGTTTCCTGGCAGCAAGATTAAACAAGCTAAATGTCATTTGTGAATGTGATTGCAAGGATTTGGTGGAGTTTGTTAACAACCAAGACTGTGGTGAGAGTTGGAGACTAAATCCTTTTTTGGAAGACCTTCTCAGGTTTAAATCTCTTTTCAGTAACTTCACCTGCACTTGGACTCCCCGTGAAGCTAACCGTTCAGCGGATGCTGCAGCCAAGCTAGCTAAGCAGAGGCTATTATCCCAAGAGTGGATGAACTACCCCCCAGCCTCTTTGGTGTCAACTCTTCGATGTGATGTTCAACCATGCCCCCAGACTGAGTAGCTGGTCCTGCAGCTGCTGCTGCTTGTGTTTTTTTGCTTTCAATACTTCTATTCCTTGTCTATTTCTTGGCTCTGGTTGTACTTTGGCTTTGCCCTCTTTAATGAATTCTCTTATTGACCAAAAAAAAAAAAAAACTGTCGTTCATAGGACACAAATTTTGTCTCATATAGTTCAAAAATTACAGATGCAACTAGCTAGCCGAAGGTCCCATCTTCTAATAGTATTACGAAGATGTTATTTCCACTCTTCAAATTCTTACCGTACATTTTCTTATCTTAGGAGCTTTTCATGAATGAGAAAAGTTTGAAATTTTAAATTTTACTATATCATTTTCCAAAGGGCTAGCTAATTACAATAGAAACAAGAGAAAACTTGGACACAAGTGTGATGATTGAATACTTGGACATTATCAATTTGAAATGACTATGAAATAAACTTGGATATTGTCAATTTGAAATGACTATAAAATTGGTCAATATCTAGACTCTACGAAGGATTGGTCATACTAGCTAGAAAGTGTGTCACTTTCCGACTCTTCTTCATTAACATAATCTTATTGCCATACTCAAATAATTATTAGGGAAAATCGTCCAAATAGTGTCTGAACTTTTCCAGATTATTAATTTTCATACCTATACTTTAAAAAACCTCAAAATGGTACCTGAAGTTTTGGCCCCGACCCAATTTCCGTACCTAGCAACAGTAAAATCGTTAACAGAGTTAACTTTTGAAGGGTATTTTTGTCCTTTCACTATTCATCTTCTTCCTGGTTCGTGTTCTTCCTCTCCGACCTCAAATCCTCCTCATCTTTCTACCACCACAACCCGAATCGAAACCCCTCTTCTTCTTCTTACTAAGCTCCTTACTGAACTCCTCCTTCCGTGAAAATACAATGACTCTCTCTCTCTCTCTCTCATCTTTTCTTTGTTCTCTGTTCTCTCTGCCATCTCTCTCGTCTTCGTTCAACGTTCATCAACAACTCCTCCCAATTGGAAACAACAATTGGAAACAACGAAAATCAATTTGGCTCTATATCTTTATGATATGACACAAGACAACGATAAATTGGAAACAAAAAACAAACAATTTTAAACCCAATTTCCTTCTCTTTTGCTCTATTCCCAGAAAATCTGCACAATTTCCTGCATTTTGGGTTTATGCAAGAAGATTATAGTAAAGGCTAAAGCTACCCAATTTCTTTACCACTACTACTGCACAAAAAGAGATAAGATCAGATTGGTAAAGGACTGTAATGGAGTGGACTAAGAGTGAGATTAAGAAAGAGAGGCCTAATATCGAATGGGTTTCTTCTCCGAGCACCAACAGTGAGCCTAAGAAGCTCAGGAAGAAATTGGAATGGTGGGTATCTTTGGATGAAGAGGTGGACTTTCTCAGCCGAGATGATTGAGGAGCTTGCGGATTTGGTTGGTGCGGACGGAGATCAACCGCTTGTTGCCGCCATGCTGGCCGTCCTCTTACTCAAAGATGATGCCGGGGACGCGGCTGGCCTTTTGCTCTTTCGCTGCAATGCTTTTACCGGAGACTAAGCGCGGGACGGCAAGGATGGTCTGGTCGTATTTCAGGTCGGGTCTGGGGAAGGACTCCGGGTTGGAATCGTCGTCGACGAGAGCGGCTGCGGCAGATTGGGTGTAGTGGCGGAGCTGGAGGGGTGCGGAGAGGGCGGAGGCGCAACGCCACTGGAGGAGGAACATTTTGGATTTGGGGTCGGCGAGTAGGACACTGGGAGTGGGAGATAAATGTCAAATGGGGTTTAAGAGGGTAAAACCCTTTTTTCTATATGAAAAATGAAAATTGCGGATGTTAATAACGTAGTATAGGAAGAAAGATGAGGAGGATTTGAGGTCGGAGAGGAAGAACACGAACCAGGAAGAAGATGAATAGTGAAAGGACAAAAATACCCTTCAAAAGTTAACTCTGTTAACGATTTTACTGTTGCTAGGTACGGAAATTGGGTCGGGGCCAAAACTTCAGGTACCATTTTGAGGTTTTTTAAAGTATAGGTATGAAAATTAATAGTCTGGAAAAGTTCAGACACTATTTGGACGATTTTCCCTAATTATTATTGTTGGCAAGTATGTTGTATATCGTGGACTTGATGACTCTCAACGCTTTGCATTGTGTGCTGTTTTTATGTGGTTGGATCTTGGCGACCGTCGTAATAGCACTTTGGGTTTGATGGCTAGCTATTTTGGTCTGTCTCATGCCGATCCCACAAGCCGGTGAAGGAAGCTAGTCTATGCACCTCTCGAAGTTTCTTCCTCAATTTTCTTTGTATGGTTCATCAATGGACCAATATCTGTGGCTGATTATCGTTATTTGTGCAAAAATGCCAACATGGTAGGTGACGTGCAAATCTTATGGATTTAAGCTTGATGAGTTGGAGTCAAGCCAGGTGGCTTAGGGTCACGATCGGTTTGTGCCTTGCCCTATTGTTATTTACTTGGTTATTGATCGAGATATGTTGATGTTTTTACTATAGCTAAGTTGGTTAGAATTACAGATCAATAACTCAATGAATTTCATATCGAAAATTCTATTACAATAACACTTTTTCACTTATAAGCTTAAGAAACTAAAAAATAGTTATTACAAAAGTACAAAATAATTATACTTACTGAGTATTGTAACTATGTGTTGTAAAGTGTAAACTTGTAATAATGCATGATTAGTTGATCACTATTATGTTAATGAGTTTATTACTTTATTTCACAACATTGATAATTTGATATGCATTCTAGCCTTCCAGGCAAAGCTGGCAGAAGTCCAAAACTGTCCTTGAAAAACTAGGACACATGCAAAGCTGATGAACTGGATTTTGGGCCCGAAAAGCTCGAACGACTAAACTGGCCCACTTGAGTTCTGTTTCTATTGGTTTTTATTTTCGAAAAAGCCCGAACCGGCCCAAACCGACAGTTTAGGGCTTTTTCTCAGTCTCACTCAATTTTGGGCCCGGGCCGACTCCAGCTCAGGTCTACTAAATTGTGTACATTTGAGAGTGTGTGTCGATCAAAGATGAAAGAATAAAAGCGAGGCAAAAAAAATCTGACTCTGTCACTTAAAAAAGAAAGAGCAGAACAAAGAAAGAGAGAGAATAGAGCAATTGAAAAATGGCCGTGGAGGCCGATAAAGGAGAAGAAGTGAGGCTGAGAGAGAGCATAGTAGAGAATACAACACACGGGGTAGCAACCTCTCAGGAAGAGCTTATAAAATGGGTGCAGGTAGGTTTAAATTTTCAGTCTTTTTTTTTTCCATGGTAAAGTACGTGTTTATGCTTGTACGGTTTATTTCCCTTACCATTTGTGCCATTTTTGAGCAATAATGGGTGTTAAAGTTTGTTACTTTTTTGTTTGTGAATGAAAGTTTTGCTCTCTTTTCATTGTTCTTACAATGTTGTTAAAGTTTCTTCCTTTTTAGTTTCTGAAGGAAAGTGTACTACTGTTTTCCTTGTTCTTACAATGTTGTTAAAGTTTCTTCCTTTTTGGAAAATTTGATCATTTTCCCCTTATTTTTAGAGATTTTTTTCACCTTATTTTCTGATTTATATGGGTTTTTTCGCCTATTAAATGAAAGTTTGTTACTTTTTTGTTTGTGAATGAAAGTTTTGCTCTTTTTTCGTTGTTCTTAAAATGTTGTTAAAGTTTCTTCCTTTTTAGTTTCTGAAGGAAAGTGTACTACTGTTTTCCTCGTTCTTACAATGTTGTAAAAGTTTCTTCCTTTTTGGAAAGTTTGATCATTTTCCCCTTATTTTTAGAGAATTTTTTTCACCTTATATTCCGATTTATAGTTTAAGAAACGCGAGCAGCTAAAATAACAAACTAAACAAATTATTGTGGCCTAAAACGCCAGCATGATATAATGCTATTATGATTCAATAAGTCAAACAAATCCTCTTAGTCTACCAATAGTCATATATAATGTATAATTCCATCTTCTAATATATTATTGTATTTTTTTTCAATCAACTAAGAAATTATGTGATATTTGTTCCTCAGTTATAGGGCACAAGTTACACCCATAAACCTGTAGGAATCTGTCACTCTTTAGGAACCAACAATTTGTCCTCTAAATTCTTTTTTATTTGATAATAAAAAAGACAAATACAACTAAAAAGTAGGGAGCTTGCCCCAAAGTACATGAAATAAAAAAGAAGGCGGATTCATCTTCCAAAAAAACAAAACTATCTATGCAGTACTATTTGGCTCCTCTTTCAGTTGGAGCTGAGGTTCTTAATAGTAGCACATTAGCTAGCCTGATCTACATTTGTAACTAATTGCACCCTGTTAATTTTTCAATAATGTGGGGGTTTAGGGTGTAGTTTGATAAGATAGTAATCTTGCGGTTTTCCTTTTCCTAGCATTCCTAGCAAAATAATGATCTATATGTATACTTCCAGCCACATATCAAAATTTCATATTATGTTTTGTCATACCCACACGGCCAAACCAAGCAAAATAAAATACCAATACATAATCTCAAGAACAAGGTAACATTTCAGCCAATTCCAGAACATCTACAATGATCGATTGTAGATACGTTTCAGGGATGAGCATAACTGGAACTTATGTCAGTTGCACAAGGTTATAACTTGGGGCCTTGGGGCGTACAAATTATCACAATTTACAGTACATCAGCTCTCTTATGCGCGCATGCTCATTTGATGACAATTAGTTCAATCAGGATTAAGATATAAAATGCGCAACTCATTATGGATTAACACTACCCAAAAATTTCAACAATTTGCTTCAACCTCCAATCTCCCTTGCTCCAGAAAACACTCTCAAACTCACTAGAGCTGTTGTTTTTGCCAATATGTTCTAAAATAATGTAAAATCTGGCTCAAGAAAGGGAGATGAGGGTGATCAAGTGGAACAATAAGCACTCACAGATCATAGCAAAGTGAATATATATAACATAAAAGAGCCATGTTTTTATTTGGTATAACAATAGGTATTAACCATCATTAGTCATCACTGGATTTGTTGAACAGCTGAAACAACTTCCTCAATGTTCTGAAATTTTCTCCTCTCCTTAAGAATCAGCTTTGCAAACTCAAGTGCCCGTCGCTCACAGCCTGCTCTCTTGCTAGCATCAGTGATTGATTCAAAATCTTCGACATGTGCCACACCAACAATTCTCCTGCAAATAGTAAAACAAAGTTAAGCAATTAAATCAACAGTTTCCAGAAAGAACTCAAAGATTAGAAATCTGAAGGATAACCCACACAAGCTATATATGGTAAAAACATGCATTGTATCCATCTATCTATTAGTCTGTCTTTTCTAGTAAACAATCCTTCAACATGAAAACCTGCCAGAAACTGATGAAGAAACAAATGAAGAAGACTGGAGTTTGAGAGATATTCAACATTATGGGAAGCGCCATAGCAAAATGTTAAAACTTCTGGAAAAATTACAAAAATAAATAAACCTAAGAAATTGTATGGATGAAGAAAACATAGGGTCTATCTTACCTTATCATTTTCGCAGCACCAAATCCAAGGGTGTCATGAAGCAATTCTTTAATATATTTGTCTTGTACAAGCTGTTGAAGCTCAGAGTTGTTATAAATTGCAGGAAGATACGCGTCACCAGCATCTTTGTTTGCATCCCATAGTGCGATAAATTTTCTGTGAAAAAGGTTCCATGTATTTTGAATTATCCTCAAAATCCAAGCCTTGTATGCCTGCACCACAAAGCAAATCTAATATGAGACCCTAAGACCCACACAACAAACGAACAATATGAAATAGCAAGTCAAATTATGGGTTAATGATGCAGCACATTATTACATCTAACGTGTTTCTGACAGCATCCAGACATTGTAACAAACTAATTGAATTTTGGTTTTGACTGCACAACACATCATGAGTCAAATGCCAACTTTAGCGAGTATGCAATTTTGGATAAATTGACCTTAACCAATAACAATAAACAAAGTTTCTCATCTCTACCCAAATAACATCCAAAAATCCACAAAGTGCTAAAAGTACAAAGACAGCCCAAATAAGTCCAAATACAGCAGTGGGAGCTAAGAGCACTCTCACATAGACTATCAAAATGTAAATGACCAGCTCTACATCTACTCCTATTCAAATGTCAATATTACAAATAACTCATTTTCTGTCTAATTCCAACTGCCAAGTGCATGATCACTGATAACGAAGACTAAATTCTGTTATCGAATATTGAAAACGTTCTCCAACCTTTTCTTTTCTTTTCTTTATAAAGTACAAAATTTCTAAACTATGTCAAGACAGTCAGATTTTTTATTTATTATCTGAAGAGGGAACCTTCTCCAAAGATTTTAGTTTAATATAGTTTTGTTCTTCAACCTGAACACTCATAGTACAGAGATGATTCAACAGTGAGATTCATGCTTATGCTCAAACATTTCCCGGAAGTTGATAATATGTTCAGGGTACAACTAAGCAAATGGATGGTACTCCATGATCACATCTCCATATAACAAAAACTACTTATGAACATGAACACTATAACTCATACAGGGAAGCGATAACTAGACTCTTTTGCATAAACCATAACTGAATGTACTCAAGTCAGGTGAGAGTATTTGTACTAGATAGTTTCTATAATTGAAAATGAATTAATAGAATTCCAGTAGTATATATAACTATCTATTTATCTATCAAGGAATATAACACCAACAAAAAAATATATATATCTAAGAATAGATTAAATAGTATGCAAAAGACAGATACCAAACTGCAAAAAACTACTCATGCCTTATCGAGCATGTTATGACATTTTAAAATTGGTTTATTCTGCAGCAGTAAATGCTAATCACAATAAAGGTTTGAATGAAACAACTTTAATCATTAGTAAAGCTGATGTCAACGAGGGCACGACTGAAAAAATTAAAACCCCGAGCTCGAGGGCGGGGTTATCCGATAAGAAGATCCACCTGTCATATAACTATTGTGTTGAAAGATATATCTGTAGATGAACAACTAGAAAGAGATAAAAGGTCATCAAAAAGGGCAAAAAAAAAAAAACACTGCAAAAAACTCGTAACATCTAGATACTTGAAATAATTCCTTACAAGGAAAAAAAAAAAAAGCTGAAAATAACAAGGAATATGATCAAACACTGAAATAAAAATAAATAAATAAAACTAAGAAATAATTATAAAGAGACAATAGACAACCACATACTTTTCGATCATTTTGTTCATCAGCATGCCCATCTTGTGCAAAGAAAGCCAAAATCAAGTTTCCCAGAAAAGCTCCAATATCAAAACCTATTGGTCCATAAAATGCAAATTCTGGATCTATAACTTGAGTTGAATCAGGAGTCACCATTACAGAACCAGTGTGAAGATCCCCATGTATTAGGGCTTGGGCTCTCTCACAGAACCTAAAGAAAAAGCAACTTGATCAGACAGAAAACTTGATGCCAGTCAAAGCGAGGAGCTAATAGAAGATATTTCTACAAACAGCTGTGCTACAAGGGGGAGCAATGGCAACTTCATCATTCATATGAAATTCGACAATGATACTAAGATGAGATAGTTTCATTACAAAGATTTCAACTCAGCAACTTCAAGCTTCAAAGCATTGTCCTCTCGCACAGCCTCAGCATCAGAATCAAGATAAGGAGAAGTCCAGCGGTTATATTCAGATACTTTGTAAGGGTCAGAGAAAACAACTTGCTCAGTGAGCCTGCATAACTCCACATTTCCACAAAATTCAGCAACTGCAGAAAGTGCACATGCAGATGAGTTAATAAGAAATAGAAGGTAAACTTCATTTCAAAAAAACAAAGGAATTCCTTGTGAGGGAAAATTCAGAATAAAGTCCATTGTTAGCTGAAACATTCCCATATCTTAAAAAGAACTAAGCTAAATTCAATTAAAAACTAATACTCAACTGATACTAATTTTAATAAGAGGAATGCCCCAAAGTTGTTAAGACAATAACAGATCAATGATGAATGATGAATGATGAATGTAAAGATACTACCTATATGATTCTAACACAATTAAAATCACCTCTACTAAGTTGCAATGTTCAATTTCTAACCTAACAGCACTTGAAAATACCCGGACCCATGAATACCCCAACATGTTTAGTAATAACACAACGTTTCTAACACTCTGGATTCCATATGATTTAGGCCGAGTATTAGCCAACCTATTTTCTGGTCTAACACTGTGGAGACCATGTGCATAACTTTCACCCCCAAACAAGTTAAACATTACATTGTTTGTATGAATGTGGAAGCACCTGAACATGATGCATTCTATTAGCGAAGCACAAGACATGTATCCAAAGAATACAAAATCAAACAACATAGCATACCAGCTTTCCTGTGGTTGGTAGTATTACGATAAAGGAGAGAAGTGTAGAACAGAGTCCTTGCCATATAGTCTGACATGTGGTCAGCCAGCAAAGGGTACTCAATTCCAGCAATCAATCCCTTTCGCAGTATAATATGTGGAGGTTCCAAATAGTGCATGCCAATCAAAGACATAGTCCGATCAAAATGATAAACTTCAGGCACATGATCAGGACTCAAACGACCATGCTCTCTCAATGCCAAAGCCTCAAAATAAGCTCTTTCCTTTGTCATCGGCCATGACTCACCTATACAACGTATGTAAGGAAGAGCCTGCAATACCCCAATAACACATTTCAGAACATTAAAGCTCAATACTTTTGCCCAAAATCAAAGTCTCTCACATGTTGGGACCCAATCAGAATCTAATCAACTCACAAAGAACCTGCAGTAACCTAATACCATTGCATCATAGAACATTGAAGCTTAATACTTTTACCCAAAATCAAACTCTCTAGCATGTTGAACCCAACAAATTTTAACCCAATAACACGATGCATCATAGAACATTAAAGCTCAATACTTTTGCCCCAAATCAAATCTCTATCAAGTTGGAGACAATAAAACTTTAACCAAACTAAAGGAAACAGCCAGCAGTAACCCAATAAGGCAATAACACATTGCATCATAGAACATTAAAGCTCAATACTTTTGCCACAAATCAAAATCGCTATCAAGTAGAAGACAATAAAACTTTAACCAAACTAAACAGCCAGCAGTAACCCAATAACATATTGCATCATAGAACACTAAAGCTCAATACTTTTGCCCCAAAAATCAAATTCTCCAAACTCATTGGAGCCAACAAGTTTTTGATCAAATACCAGGAACCCATTACGACCCAGATGGAGAAAAACCGTTACCTGCTTGATGACGAAAGAGCCATGAGAACCAACGATGATGAAGACGAAATTGAGATTGCCATCGCCGACTTCCTTGATGGTCAAGTTGTCTAGGTGATCCTTGAGCTTGGAAGAGAGGGAAGGTGTGGCCTTTATGTAATCTATGAGCGACTTGTCGTTTAGTGGCTGGAACTTGGAGAAGGTCATGTTGCGGCGATGAAGATGATGACCGAGTCGGATCTAGGAATGAAACTTCGGGTGGGCTTGGGTTTCTAAGATAGCTACAGCTCTCTGCCTCTCTAACAAAAAAAAAAAAAACTCATTGAATAATCTTAACAAGAATTGACCCTTAATATATTATTCAAGTAGGAAATGAACCACAACGCATCCACTGTCAAGCTCAATGAGACTAGTTCATCATCAATTCATCATCATCCAGTTATCCACCGTATATATAATTAAGCGAAAAGAAAAGTAGAAACAGAATTCGCCGACAAATAGCAAAGACTAGTTTAGTAATAGTTTAGTAAATTCCTTCCTCAATGAGACTAGTTCATCAACATCATCCACCGTATATAGTTTAGTAAATTCCTTCCCATGATAATAATTATTCTTTCTGCCAAAAGAATGAATTGAGAAAGAGAGGATTCAGACTCGGATCTTTTGCCGACAAATAGCAAAGACTAGTTGCTAAGTCAGAAGAAGTGTCCTTTGACAATTATACAAAAACAAATCAAAATCGGAGCTCCAATATCTGAAAAACACCACAATTACAGCAATGTCGAAACTCCAAACCAAAGAATCTATGGCAGAGTCTGTGGCCTTAAAAATTTTAAATCAACAAGGAAATGCGAAAGCTTTCAAAGGCTCAAAGCTCCCACTTCTTTATTACCAAAATCAATCCCAATTCGCTTTCAAATTCAGATAAGATACCAATAAATCCGAAACCATCACTAAAATTAAACTAAATTGTTCCTCAGCCCTCAGTTCCTCACATCGAATTGGAAGGAAGAGAAGGAGAAACCCACAATAAATCGTAAGCAAGACAGCAAGTTCCAGTGTTCCACAGCAAAGCACACAAAAAAAAATATTCAATCCACTGCTAAATGCCTAAATCAAAACCCACGAACAATCCACTGCTAAATTTCCCCAAATTGAATTGAATTGAATTGAATAAATAGAAGAAAATTGAATCGTACTTTTCAATGTGGGGATGCAGTTTGCTATATCACACTACTTTTCTCCCCTAATTGTTGAAACTGATTGCCAGCAGCACACTTTGGACCGATCTGAGTTGGGATTCCTCATCCAACATCTGAGAGACCTGCTGTTATTTGACTCCTTCTACTCGAGTTGTCCATGTGAGATGCAATGCCAATATGGCGGCACGCACTCTAGCACAGGAACCTAAGCTAGGCGTCTTTTCTCAACTCCTCCAAGTCTGGGGGAGATGATACTTTTTTATTGTAATGACTAATGACCCTGACCCTTAAGGGTGAAACGAGAAATTATTAGGGGATGTGACCACTTACCTAATTTTAGACAGAAAATTGCCCACTTACTCTACCAAGAGTTATTTAACCCCATTTACCCAAACTAACAGTGTTTGACAGTATTACCCTCATTTTAATTAATAAATTACATTAATCTCTCTCTCTCGCTCGCTCCCTCCCTCCCTCACGCTCACGGCCCAGAATCTCGATGCCTGGTGATGATCCTCGTCGCCTCGATGCCCGGTGATGATCCGCGTTGCCGTCGTCTCCGGTCACGAAAACCAAACCTCCTTCACTTCTCTGATGGTGGCGATGTCGAGGCCTTCGGAATCCGACTGAAACTCTGTCTCTGTCAGATCCGATTGGCGGAGCAGTACAGCCTGGTGATGATCCTCGTCGCCTCGATACCCGGTGATGATCCTCGTCGCCGTCGTCTCCGGTCACGAAAACCAAACCTCCTTCACTTCTCTAATGGTGGTGATGTCGAGGCCTTCGGAATCCGACTGAAACCCTGTCTCTGTCAGATCCGATTGGCGGAGCAGTACAGCAATCGGAGCAACCATCTCGGTGCCGCGACGCTGTCGGAGCCAGCCGGTCATTCGGACCGCTACCTCCTTTGGCGCGGTCAAGTATGGAGGTCGCGCATTCTGCTTCTCTCAGATTGGTGAATGGCTGCGTGGCACTACTGTTATGGTTTCTTCTCTAGCGGCTGGCATTCGAGGTGGTCATGCCTTCTGGTGTTGCGCGTCTCAAGGTGATGGCATGGATTGTTTTGACTGGCTACTCTGGGATTGGTGTTGATGTGTTGGTGGCTCCGAGCCCCGTGGGTAGGCCACCAGATCGAGGTTTCTCTTAACATAAGAGATTTATCTACTTGATCAGGCACTTGGAAATGGTTATTTGGAAGATAATAATAACCCATTATTGGCCCCCAGTAGACTTTGAAATGAGGGACAGGGATCACTATAGTGTGGTGTATTGATAAGTTACCTGTTGTTTTCTGTGTATTAAAGACAAATTATCTGTGAATCATACAAAATGGTGCATTTTTGGTGGTCTATTGGGAGGCAGTAGAGACATTGGACTTTGTATTTGGGGGCAATAATATGATTATTGGGAGCCAATAATATGATTATAAATTGATCAATTGTTCCTGTAGTGTATTCATTTTGGTTTTGGGAGTTCATACAATTCACTGGACGGCAATAATATGATTTTTGGGAGGCAATGATATGATTACTGGGGGGCAGTAATATGATTACTGGGGGGCAATAATAGCCGGATTCCGGATTCCAGTCATCGGTCGCCGGATTTCGGTTACCGGTTCCCGGTTCCCGGAATCCGGTCATTGGTCGCCGGAATCCGGTCACCGTTCGCCGGAGTCCGGTCACCGGTCGCCGGAGTCCTGTCACCGGTCGCCGGAGTCCGGTCGCCGGAGACCGCGCCGGCCACTGGTCACCGGAGCACAGCAAGGTGGAAGGTGACTTCTCTCTCTAAGTGAGAAAGAAGGAGAGGGCAAAAAAGTCTCAAAAAAAAAAAAAAAAAAGAATTAATTGGGTAAATGGGAAATAATCCCTTAGAGTGTTTTGGGTAAATGGGGTTAAAAAACAGTTGGTGGAGCAAGTGGGCAATTTTTAGCCTAAAATCGGGTAAATGATCATTTTCCCAAATTATTATTATACATTATACATACATCTAAAGCCGAAACACTGTTCCTAGCCACTGTTACTATTATTATTATTGGGTCTTCTTCAGTTGTGCACACGATATCAACCTCCTCCATAGTAGTGAGAGCGAAGAGTAGCGGGGTGTAGTATTTCAGGAATTCCCTGCTCCAATTCCGCCTTCTCAGTTCACTCAAGAGAGTAGATAAAGATGCTCTGCCTCCACGAGCTTGAGAAGCTCACGATTTCTACATTGATAAAGAGGAGGGCTTCATTATTCGTTTCCAGGTTTTCAAGCTGACTTTTTTTTTTTTTTTATAATTTGATTTGGATGCATGTGAACACTAATAAGATTGAATTGAAATGAATGATTAACATATTTGGTTTGGATGTTATGGAATTTGATCAAGTATCAATCTTTTTTATTTTGTTAACATATCAAGGGAATTGGAGTAATATAGTGTATGAACATGTTTTATATTTTCAACTTGATGTCTATAGTCTCAGATGGACTATTGCAAATTGAATATGACATAATATAATGTTAATTATCTGGTTAGCCTAGACATGGATTTGAAATATTTAAATTATGGTGCTTCTGTGGCAGGTTGAAACTGAATTTGAAGAACAATGAGCAGATGGTTAGGTGGAAGAATGGTTAAATATGATTCAAGACATTGAACATGTTCAAGATCAGCAGACTGTTATTGATCTTTACTATTTGAGCACAGTGGAAGAACTGGTAGATTTCCTGCAAAACTAAAGGAGGTAGTGATGATATTAGAAGCATCAAGATAAGTAAGTTAATAGCTCCTTATAAAAGCTCAAATTCCCCGACACTGTTCATTCGAATTGGCGGTTTTGCCCTCATTCGAGATTTTTTTACGGTTCTGCCACTGAGCTATACTAGATGCTTCCATCAGTTTCTTCTTTCTTCTATGGCCATCGGTTTCTTCTCTCTTTTGTTGGTTTCTTGATTTCATTAGTGAATCACGACCCTTGATCTGTGCGTGCCCTATGTAGTTTCGCAGCAGGAGATAGTTTCTCTGTACGAGAGGATCTGTGCGTGCCCTATGATCGAAAGCTCAATCATAGTGGCGGAGGTTTCATCTTCGTCGACGAGTTTTTGTCTGTACCGGAATTCGCACCCAATCCTCTCTCTCAGGTAAGCCTACCCCAAATAAAATTTAAACCTTTCGTGATCTGAAGGTAGTAAGATTTCGAAGATTGAGGCTTTTATTGAATGGTTGTTTTTGCTTCATATTTTTTTTGCTTCTCCAATTCGTTGTTATTGGATAGGTTGAATTCTCATACAATTTTGGGTTGCATTCCTCAGTTTTGGGTGGGTGGACGTAGATACTGGGGGAGAGGGATTGGAGCAAGACCACACTTGCTCTGAGAAGATGCTTCTGTATCAACGCCCAATTTTCTTTTCTCATCAGAGAGATTTGATCCAACAACAAAGCTACTTAGTTTTGGTATATTTACGTGCCAATGATCTCAGTGAGGATAGAGCCTAGAGTTTTATTCAGTACTAAAGGTCAAATTGCCAATGCATCTTAGTTGACAGAATTCTTAGTTTACAATGCTTTGCATACCAATGACCTTACTGAGGACAAAACATAGAGAAAAGGCAATACCAGGATATATTGAGCCATCCCCGAAACATATTACTGCCCTCGCAAGCCTTCCTTTGTTATAACTTGAGGTTCACATGGCAGTGCTGCAATTTGAATATGTGCCAAAAGCTTATATCTTGCTGCAATCTCATCATGAATTGATAAGATCCTACTGGTTTTCTAATATTTATATGAAGTTAATATACAAAAACATTAAGATAGAAAATCTATTAGATTTTGTTTCAATTTGGTTTGATAGAGTAGTAAAGCCTCCCTCAAGATCAGAATGGTATGGATACAGTGATTGTGATGGTTCTGTTTGTTTCTTATACCAGCATAATTCAATGCATAGAGAGCTCTCTCATTATCTTTGTTCTTTTAATGCTTAGTTTATGAATTGATTTTCTTGGTGTAAATTCGCCTTAGCAATGATTTTGAGAGATAAAATTGTGGCTTATAGTTTGGTGCTTCTAATATGAATGTGTAGATTCTAAACTATAGAGGGCCTGTTTTTGGTTTTTCACTTAAACTTCAATATCTGTATGTTTGCAGGCTGAGGATACAACAGAGGATTAAAAGCGCAGAGCTCAGGATGTTAACCGAGGAGCAAGAAAATGAACTTCTGAACTTTACACCATTCATTCCATTGATGTCTCCCTTGGTGAGTTTCCTCTCTGAACTATTCTGTTTCTATTTTGATGATGCCCGTAGTCTGTTATGGACTTCAAATACTACTCTTTTATTAGTATTTAACTCGATGCTTAAAACTTTAAGATTATATGCAATGATATGTAATTAGAGAACAACCATTTTTCTATAATGCTTCATTTGGCATCTGATAATCTTTTGTACCAATGGTTCTTATATTGCTTTTTGAAGTTCGGTACTGATTATGAAAAGAACAATTTCAAAAGTATAAGTAAAAAGTGAAGCAATATAACAAATATTAAGCTAACGATGTCAATAACTTGTGAGGATCCGACCGTTGGATCATCATTTAATTTCAATCCGACCGTTGGATCATCATTTAATTTCAATCCGACAGTTGGATCATCATTTAATTTCGATCTGACCGTTGGATCATCATTTAATTTAGAATCCGACCGTTGGATTGCCGTATATGTGTGGTTTATGATTTGCTAGGTTGAGATCGTATCTGATTAGGTACTTAACGGTTGGATTGGAAGAGCGATTGGATAATTGTGATTTTTGCCTTTTTAGAAGACGCAGCTGGATAAGAGGTGAGTAAATCGCACATGGTTCATTTACGAACCGAATTTAGTAATTCATATTGATTTGGTAATAATAGACATTCCTGTGTGAATGTCTATGTATAAATATTTATGTGATGATATTTATATTTGTGGTTGAATTGTGTTGAGTTTATTGTTGAGAAACAATATATTGAGAGAGGTGTTGAGTCTTATTGTTGAGGAACAATAAATTGTGTTGATCTGTGGAGATCAATAGGTCACGAGTGTGACCATGACATACTATCAGTGAACCACGCTCTTGTACCAGCAGGTGGTTACTAATAGCATTATTATCGTGAACCACGCTCTCGCACCGAGCTGATGGTTACGATCAGTTAGAGCTCTAGTCTGTCTGCCAAATGTTGAGTGATCTTATGAGGGTAACGGGTAGTGACTCATAAGTGTATATATATATATGAGAGTGAGAAAGTGAAGTGGTTTTGTGGTGGTCGTTGTGATTGTGATGTTTCTACATTTCTATACTTGAGTTAAATGAAATGTATTTTAATAAATCAACAGTTCATTCTTGTTTACTCATACGAGCTGTCAAAAGCTTACCGGGTTTGATGTTGTTGCAATCCCGGTACACTATTCAAATTGTGTAGCGGGTAATCCTGCAGGTCAGGAGAACCAGGGTGGTGATCGAGCTGTTTAGTGTAACAGTATTTGAGTTATCGCATTTGCTTTTGTAAGGTGTGTATTATATAACTCTGTGAGCGAGTATGTATTATAGTTTGTATCAGGGCATCAGTGTACTTGGTTTAAAAAGGAAAAAGATTTCCAGGTATTTGATATTGATGACTGATTATTCACGCATGTATAATTATGGGATTATATATATTGAGTTTTTGTTTGTACAAAAATCGGGGCGTGACAATAATAATGTCTTTTCCAGTTTCATTGACTAACTTGCTTTCCTGTCAAGTTGTAGTGACGTTGATCCCATAGTAGCATCTTCTCTGCAGGAGCATCAGAGATGTAAATATTGTCTTGGAACTGGTATAACCTTTATGTTATCAACCCTTTTGAGCATCAGAGATACTCACTTTCAGTTTTAACTAGAAAAATAAATAAATAGAAATCAACTGTTTCTCCAATGTAAATCTGATTTGACAACACCATAGGAATATTAATCATGTCCATATTCTGATTACTACTGCATAAATAGATCTCCTCTAGAAAAGCGGCAACATAGAATTAGTACTACATATGTATGTTTTCTAATAAAACAATTGTCCAATAGGATTAGGTTAGAGTCAAATCAAACTTAGATATTATTTATTCTTTTATTAAGTGAACTTTGGTGTTTGCAGCTTATGGCTCATCTTCTGATGCAATGACTATAATCCAACAATGATCTCCTATTGTTAAGGTACATTAGAGCGTTTTACTGTACATTTAAACTGTTTTGCTTCCTGTAGTAGTGCTCTACTTTTGAATGTTTTGAGGAGATCACATTAATTCCATCATTAAAATGATAATTCTAAGTAGGGGATGATGATTGAATTTGCTAAGAACTCAGTTGATTAAGCTACTGCCAGCGCCCAGCGGAAAGAAGCATGTTATATTGTTTTCAAGATTAAACTTTCGGGGGTGGCAGAGAATTAATGTACCTCCTTTGTGCTTTATAGCTTTACATGATTTCTTCTGTTGGTAAATATGCAAGCATTCTTTTTCAATATAAGTCAATACTTACTTGCAAAGACAATATCAGTAGGAGTTGCATTCTTTTGTAATGTGTAAAATGACAAATTTTTCAGTTATTGATTTTAGCTTACGATTGTGATCATTACTACAAATTTGAGAAAAGAAAAAGGAAAAAAAAAAAAACCGAACTGTGGAAAATTGAATTTTCATCCAACTCTTTAGCTGATGGTCTGCAGACTGGATTTGGATCCAACATGGCCTGATAGATTCAAACAATATGATGCAGTCAGCAACTCCATCTCAATGTCCTTTTTATTAGACCAAACCAACTTAAGAATAATAGGATACTAAATGGATCTTTCCTTTGAAACAGATTTCTTATGAAATAAGCTTACTGGATCCAACATTACTACTTATGAAACGCATATGCAGAGTTTCTTATTAATTTTTTCTGTCTTATAGCTACTTGCAATTTTCAAAAAACCATACTACATGAAAGATATTATTGTGAAGTGTGAATCTATGATAAGGGGTGGTTTTTATGCAGTGGTGATTCTGGATTTTGAGCAATGGAAGAACTCTATGCAGTAGTGATTCTGTTTGAAAGGCTTTGGTTTTTTATGCCAAAAGTTGTGAATGCTTCTTTAATGCTGATCAAGACAAGGATTTGGCAAGGCCATAGTAGACATAAAGAAACTGTTGGAGCAATTTGATAAGTACCATAATTTTCAAAAATGCTAGATGCAAGGTAAAGAACTTGGTGTTAATTTGTTTTTTCATCCTCTGTTTTCCCCTTTAATCTCCAACAATTTCATACCACAGGTCCGTATTTGTTTTGATTTTGGGTTATTTGGTTATACACAGGTGCTTTTTAGTATTAACTTTTTGAAGTTATTCAAGAAACTGATGTTGGCCTGTTTGGAGAAGTCAGCACTCAGCACTGGATCTTCTATTAAAGCTTTCATGTGGCTGGAGACCCAAGAAGCAAGTGTAGAGAGAAGTTGTAGTAACCCCTCACTAATCTTGAAGAAATTTAAGGTTAAATCTCATTGTTTGCACAACAGCCTATTGCAAAGAATATGAGATACATTCAAATGATAAAGGTCTGAGATGTATTGCCTCCAGAGGATATCTCGAGGATATCCCAAAGTTGGAATATCGCTTGGAGACCAGTTTTAAATAGATACACAAATAAAATCATTTTTGTTGATCTCGCAGCATCGCGCGATGGGGATTATCTAGACTCGGGGATTTTGTCAAATGGGTTTTCTTTCATCAACAAACCAAATCACCATTAATTGCATATGGAGCTTTCATCGCGCGGTGTATCTATGTTCTCGTAGCAGTGGTAAGGGAAGCTGATTTGGTCAAATGGGTTTTCTAATTTCTAGGATTTTTTTAGTGGGTAATTGAAGAGATTGAAAATTTAGGTTGCGATTATGAATGACAAGATTGAGGGGGAGATATTGGGTCAACCTCTTATGAAGTAATAAATTCTTTCGTGTTAAACAAAGGTATTTCAATCTTCTTTCATATTGCAAGATTAGTTTGTTTTGGTTGGTTGTTTGAGTTCGTGTTTCTTTTCCTGTTTGTTCTAGCTATCTCGATTATGGGATAGAGCCAATTGAAATTGGGTTTGTTCCTAGAATCACTGATACCACTGTGAGCCAATTGAAATTATGGGATGGAGCCGATTGAAATTGGGTTTGTTCTTAGAATCCCATATGGAGACAATCTGTGGGTTCTGTAACACCCCAAGCTGCACCTCACCAGCTTAAGCACGTCACAGTGCCGCGAGTCTCTAAAACATAAACCGAACTCTCGATTTACATCCTAGAGAACCGCTAGGCATTTTGTTTGAAAAACTTTTTGTATAAACACAGCGGAAGCTACAAATATGCTTGAGGTGAAAAACTTGAGTTGCTGAAATCTATTTCACTCGTTCAGAACTTGGATAAAGACTCACACAAGGTTGAATTTCACTTGAAGAGAATTCAACTAAATGATGACACGAGACTAGATAACCACAAGTTCCAGAACACAAAGTTCGAGAAATAGAATTTAGAATAAGGTTCACACGGTAATTTACCGAACTTGTTCTGCACACCCAGCTCCATCCGCTATTGTCCCGTCACCAGTGCACAGTACCTGCATTCATACTGTTGTAGGGGTGAGCTTTCGTCCTCGCTGCTCAACAGGAACTCTAACTCGACTAGGTTTGAAAATCAACAGATAAATGTTTGGAGCTCTAGTATGAACACATGCTTTAAACCAAATATTTAAAGGAACGACAAACTTTAATGTTTTTCAACTTGAAAACCGATGCATGATGCTTAAATAAATACGGCGCCAAATCCAAGTTTTACCTGATGGCCGGTCCCATAGACCCACTACACGACCTTACCTCAATTTAATTTATCACCAGGTAAGCGTAGCGAGAGCGTCCGCTACCTAGCTACACACACGGATCGGGTCGTCATTGCGATCGCTCACCGTCCGACCGGTGTAACTAACCCTCCGGAGGTTTTGGCCTTTTGGGGATCGAACCCAAGGAAGTCAGAGCCACCCTTCGCTCTCAAGCCATCACACATTTTCTCACAATTTGGTTAGTATGCGTTGCATTTGAACTTAACCAAACCGTACCACCTAACATGTATCATTTGATAACAATATATAAGAAAATCACTAACCGAGGAGAGTCCTGAATCCCTACCTGGATTCCGATGCTTTCTCTCACGCACTCCGAGAGTCGCGAACCTTCTGTTCCTCGGGTAACTGGAGTCCTAGATTCCGACATAATAATCGTTAATAATTTGTTAAACACTTATCTAAAATCTCGACGATCATCTAGTCGTCCTACCAACCTTTCCTGGTTTGACCAGGATTGACCAACGTTTGACCAACATTGACTATTGTTTGACCAACGTTTGACCAATCGATACTGGTTCGATAATTAACCCAAATTACCGAACATTTACTTGAAATTTACGATATCGACCAAATATATTAGGTGCACCCAAATTTTATCAAGGCCACCCAATATATACACATTTCTTTTCTTTACTCACTAACATTTTTACAAAATGCTTATGCAAACCAATGTTATAACAAATTCCCAACTTCATGAACAAATAAATTCGAGTATCCTTTAACAATTTCGTCACATAGTAATCGAAATTACTATGGACACCCAACCAATCTTATTCCAATTATTTCACCACCATTTCAAATCACCTGCTTTCGCACACTAACAAAACCTTAAATTTCACAACCAGAAACAATCACAAATTAGTCTATTCTCCAGCCAAACAAACAGAAACATTTCAATTAACAACCTCAATATCACCTCCCGTACTACACTCTGCAGCGAAATCCACAAACCACCAAACTACACAACTCGATCAAACCACACACTATGGCTATGTTTGGGGGGGCTTTTTAGCTCCCCTGCTTATAAGCACAAGACCCATAAGTGTTTGGTAAGCCAACTTCTCATCAGCTTCCTCCAGAAGCTGCTGTGGCTTCTGCCCAAAAGCAGAAGCTGCCGAACCCCAGCTTTCAAAAGCCAGAAGCCCGAAAATTACTGTAGCGGTGTTACTGTAGATTAATGAAAATTTCAAAATACCGGTAATTACCCTTCCAAGCTGAAACAATTTCAGCTGAACCATTAACCCTACGCATATCTTCGGTGGTCACTGTTCCCCATCTCTCTCCCTCGTCACACCCGCAGCATCACAGCTTCCCTGCTCCCCCATCTCTCTCCCTCATCACACCCGCACCGCCGCATCCTCGCTGCTCCCTCACCGCCGCATCCTCGAAGCTCCCCGTCACCTTCGCATCGTCGCTGCTCCCCATCACAGACGTATCAGCACGCAAGCATCTTTCTCCCTCACATCGTCGCTGCTCCCCGTCACCGCTCTCCATCTCCGTCCGTCATCATAGACCGCAGCCCCGACGTCGATATACCCATCTGTGTGTCCCTCGTCACATATCGATCTCCGACGCAAGCTCCCCGTCACCGGTCCTCGTCACCGCTCCCACAGATCGATCTCTCTCCGCATCGATCTACCCATCTCTCTGTCCCTCATCACAGGTTCGGTTCTTGTTGTGATAGATAGCTTGTACTTTGGTTAGCTTGGTTTTTGGTTCATGAATCGGAGATAAGGTTGCTGCAAATAGGCATGAGTGATGATGATGATGATTTGTTGTTGTTGTAGCTTGTAGTTTGTATAACATGAATCTGAGGTTGTATCAAATTGCATGAATCTTCAGGTTGTATAACATGAATATGAGGTTGTATCGAATTGCATGAATCCCATTTTTCCTAAAAAGTGGGTCGGTCAATCTGGAGGAAGCAGGGGCATGATTCATGGGATGGGGATAGGTACTTGAGAGTTATAAAGAAAGAAAGTGGAAGAAGAGGAGAAGGACGGTCAATTTGGGAGAAGCAGGGGCATGAATCAGGGGATGGGGATAGGTAGTTGAGAGTTATAAAGAAAGAAAGAAAGAGGAAGAAGAGGAGAAGGAGAGTATGGAAATGTTCTGAATATTGGTTGAGAATGATATATTGAAGTATCTCGTTCACAATTATGTAGTGATAAATTGTATGCATAAAAATTGACTCTAGCTTTTGGAAATTGGGAATTGAGTTTTATTGTGTTGAGTTTGATTGGCTTTTACGGTTAGGGTTACTGAATTGGACGTGGTACTATTAGCTTTGTTGTTTGTTTCAGCTGTACAAATGGTTGGGGCTGTTCAATCTACTTTATTCATTTTCTTATAGCTGCTTTTTTTTCTTTGTCTGTTGTTGATGTTTATGTTTTCTTATCACTGCTTTAGTTTCTTGTTATTGCATCTAAAGCTTATCTTCATATCATTGATTATGCATTGGGGTTGGTACTAAAGCTTGGGCTGAAATAATGAGTGAGTGTTTGCACTGAAGTAATGTGAACACAAGCACATTACTTGCACATTAAAGATGCTAGAGGATCCAAACTCTAATTATTTGCTTCCTATAATATAACCATTACATAAGTTTTAATTATAGTTTCTGCAATCATTTTTGTGTGATGTATAACGTTGGTTGATCATTTGTGCAGCTGGTGGGTGAAAGTGAGAAGATGAGGATGAAGAAGCTGGAGGAGCTGAGCAAGAACATTGATTCAATGCAGTGAATATAGCCCTTTGATGATAGCTCTGACCTGTGTGTGATGTATTTAAGATGACTACTTTGTTAATGTTTACATATATGGGTGATTGGCTTTGCTGTATTCTAAGTTTGGCTGTTTCGTTAGGCATTTGAAAAACTTTAGCTTGATTTAGGCAGGAAATACCCTTCTAAATTTAAACAGGTTTGTAACTAAACGCATTCTGAACTTCGCATTTTCTTCTCATTGTAAGGTCTCTTTTAGTGTAATGTGGGTTTTCTTCATTTATTTTTGAAATTCTTTTTGTGAAAATGCTTATTTTTTTATATTTATGTAATTGGTATGTAAAGTTTTGTGGTTTGTTGGGACTGACTTGCATTACATCTACATTTTGTTTGGCCACTGCTTAAATGAGAGTTATGATTGTACGTTGTGTTCTCATCACTATTTAAGTACATGGAAAACTAGCATATCCATTCATTGCGATCGAGACAGGTGATATGCAAGTACTATCCATTAAAAACTTACATCTCTCCAAACCCACCAAACGAAGCTTTCTGTAAATGAGAGTTGAAGAAGAGAACAGGGTTTGAGAAGTGGGATAAAATATCATCTCAATTTCTTTACATGATTACCAGTGTTTAGTGATTAGAAACCCCAATTCTATTGAGGTTGTTCATAGAGTAGGCTGTATTTAGTGTGTTTGCACTAGATCATTTGTGTAAACTAGGTAAACATATAATCAGGCCTTCGGAGAATGAATTTAATGGTGTTGCACCGGAGATAATGAGGGATATCATGGTCACGGTGCACAATAATAATGGAAACAATAAGAAATAGCATTACTCAAAGTTTGATGAATGCGCGTAATAACGTGAACATTTGATGCGAACCAGAAACAAATTGTTATTAATGTTACTAAGATATTTGTATAAGTTATTTTTAAAATTGTCCAATATTAATCATATAGTCACCATAATTTATAAAAATTGAAAGTTAACAAAAATTAATAAGGATATAATAAAGATTAAAAATAATAACAAGAGGATTTGAACAACATTGTTTGGTATATAATCAAGGCAAAATAATCTCCCATGTCCAATTTGGTCATTCCACAAATAAAAAGCACAAGCCAGTTTGATTTACCAAACACTTTCCCACTGCTTCTGCCACTGACAGCTCCTATAAAAAGCCAGTTTACCAAACACTCAGCAGCTTTGCTTTTCAGCCACTTATTCTCAGAAATAAGCAGAAGCCAGCTTTTTCTCAAAGAACAGCCCTACCAAACATAGCCATAACACCATGATTGAACCAACTCTCCAAAACAGAAATAAATCAAAGTACTTCAGTCCACTGTTTCGAACTCAACCCAAGAGCAACCTTTTATTTCAAGGTTTGGGATTATACCTTCTCAAGTCCACGTTGATCGAGCTCGGCCTCACCAAACTACTTGCCGGAACCGGAATGGTGATGAACCGGTGATTTCTCGTGGTACAACTCAGAAAACTTCACACCATCTCGCCTAGTCCTGCAATCGAGCAAGAAACGAAGCCTAGAAGGCCGGAGAAGTCGCCGGCAGCGAGGAAACACGACGGAGGCAGAAACAACCCAGAAACCAAAATGTCAAAACTCGATCTAATTGGAAAACTAATCATACTGGGGTGTAGAGCATGTCGAGGAAGCGAGGTTTCATACCACAGGTGGCCCAAACGGTGGCCGGAATCGCCGGGAACTGCAAAATTCGCCGGAGGTTCTTCAAGCTTTAGATCGTCTATTCTTCGTTCCCAGTTGCTTCATGTATGATCTGGAACCACAGGGACGTAGGCGACACCAAGACGAAGCTTTTACCGGTGGCCCGCCGCGTATAGGTGGCCGGAGAAGCGGTTTCCGGTCGGACCCAGTCGCGGGTCGCGCTCCGGGTCAGAGAACTCTGGTTCTCTCTCTCTGTCTCTCGATCCTTCTGGTCCTTCCAACTGATCAAGGGCCTATATAAATAGCTTGGTCCAATTAACATGGATGGCTAAGATTAAGCGGTGGAGGGAATGGAAGGCTAGGATCGTGCCACTTATTTTTCAATTTTTCTAAATTATTTTCTAGGATTCCACAACTTCGGAAAATCACGATAAATAGCTCGGTTATCCGGAAAATTCTCCGAAAATTTCCACGAACTCGTCGTGCCGTAAACTTTACCATCCACCTCCTAAATTGAGGATTTCACTTTATGAAAATTTCTGAAAAATTCCTCGAGCATCTTGACATTTATCGAGATCGTTGAATAATTTCGCGTACGATCTCCATTAAGCTCGATATATTTTTCCGGGGCTCACAGGTTCTCTTAAAAGCATCAGCTGTGAGTCATTCTCTACTTACTGAAATACACCAAATTTGTGGGAATTTCAATGTTCAAGTGAATTGTTTTATTTATTATCTTCATTCTATATCACTTTCCATATGCCTGTTTGCTTAGAAAGTTTGGTAATTTAGAGATCTAGGTTGAATTCATACGAATTCTGAATTTGAGTTCAATATATATAAACCTAATTTTGTTTTTTTTCTTTCACACTCCCACAGATCGACTGTGCATGGTTATATATAATCTAATGCCTGGAATTCCTTTTGCCCAGTAATAAATATATAGCTTTTCTTTCACTTTGCATATATATATATATATATATACGGAGCGGTTCCAAAGAGGACGTCCGCACTGTTCTTAAAGTGCGGACGTCGACGCTGCAGCTCGGCTCGGGGCGCGACGGAGCGGCGGAGATTGCCGGACGGACGCCAGGAGTCGGACGGACGGGTCTGCAGTCGGTGGAGTCGCCGGCGACGTGGTTGCAGCCTTGCCCAGAAACCTGCAGTTGCAGGTGAGCTCGCTGCCCAGAAACCTGCAACTCCGGCCTCCTCCGACCTCGAACGCTGCCCAGAACCGTCCGCCAAGCCTCCGGCCTCCGTCCGCCAAGCCCCGAGCCGCCGTCGCCGCCTGGAACACCGCCGCTGCGTCGCCGTCCGCACTTTAGCAAAGTGCGGACGTCCGCTTCAGAACCCGCCTGTATATATATATATATATATATATATATATATATATATTCCCTTTTAATTCGAAGAAGAAAAAAATGTGTCGTGTCAGACAACATGCATGAATTATTGTCATATATATGTTGAGTGGCTAGCTAGCTAGAGATCAGACTCACACTGTTAGAAGCGGGGGAGCATATTGATGATGATTAGAGAAAGATAGGTAGATATACTGGAGAAAGATGCATTTATAATAATTTTGAGGAGTCTGGTATGGATGAAAGGAAGGAATGTGAGGAAGTGATGGGCACACATTTGGTTGGGTTTTGGTTCTGCTTGCATCAATCCCTCAAGTAAAATTAGAATTTGGATTCTAATATTTGCAATTTTTTAATTTTTCTTTATATATATATTTGGAAACCAGATGATGAACAAGAAATCCAGTAATTGTGCAATTTATGAAAATCGAATCTTGCATCTATCTGTGCTGTTTGTGTCAATTCCAGGTATGCATGATATTTTGGAGTTAATGGTTTTGCATTGTAATTGATGTCACAGATCGATATTTGGAGTTGATGGTTTTACATCTCTGAAAAGCATAATTTTCCAAATTGTTACTATACTGGCCAAGTCTTCAGGACTATGATGTTGATTGAAAGGGCTGCCCAGACAAAAGATAATGAGAGATGGTCAATAATCATCACTGTATTTGTAAAATATTTTTTGGTTATATTTCAATAGTTTGTATTATCGTGTTTATTTTGGTGATCAATTTTTTATTCGGTCAATTACTTGATTTTTGCATGAACAACTTTTCTTCAAAACTGTCGAAGTTTTGCTTAAACAATAATTTCAAAACATTAAGTACTGCACACGCGCCGGAAGGCTAGTTCAAATAAATAGAAGGTACATATGGATGGAGGGCCAGACCAATGCCATTAACTGATGCAAGACTCTCAAACTCGCTTAACATATATGCGAAATATAACAATAATTAAAAAGATTGTCTTTAGTGTATTGGAAATTAATTTGCAGCTTCAGATATCAACTGAAATGCATCTTTCATGCATGCTTGCAATTTGTTGGAATCTATGAAGCCTTTTTCAGTTCCCATGGCAATCCTTAGCTTTCCCATATAACTCATTGCTGTTATAGTAAGACTCTGCAAGACCAGAGACGTAAGAAAAATATAATAAATATATTATGATTATAGTTGAATCACTTAAATGAGAAAAAGCTATCTAAAATTGGACAACTCGTAGATTTACCATTGGGTGAACTTGTTCAACGCATTTATGCTTATTGAATTTTCATGCTATAATTTTAAAATGCAAACCGTATGCAAAAACTAAATTGAATAGAATATTATTCTACAATTATATCAAATAGATGGATCGGTGATGAACTGTCCACGTATTAATACCCATTGAGAGCATCTTTAGCAATGTTAGCCATTTTTGAGTCAAATTTTAGCTAAAGTAGCTAAAAAGTCATTTTAGCTAGCCACTTTAGAATTACGTCTGCATCAATGCTCTCTATTTTAGCTAGTTTTGAATTTATATTATTTTTTAAATGAAAATTAAATAGTTTAAATGTATTTATAAATTACATAAAATAAATTAAAAGGAATGTTTTAAATTATAGGGAGCCTCATCTTGCTCTCTATATTTAGGAGCGAGATAGCTAAAAATTATAATAGAAAGCCACTTAGGAGTCTGGTGCAGCTATTAAAATAGATAAAAAGCTAAACATGCTCTCTAAAATAGCTAAAGAGCCAAAATAGAGAGTCTGCTAAAGATGCTCTGAAGATTAAAAAAATAATGTGACTATTGACACCTATTAGTTTTCTCAATGTACCCCACAATCCAAGTTTTCTCCATAAAAATCCAATTTTTCCCATGATTTACTAAAATTAAAGGATTAAATACTGTTTACTCCCTATACTTATAGGTTAAAAAGATGGATCTTCGATTGGTGTTGAATATCAACAGAAAAAAAAAGTTGTATGAAATTGAGTTTAACTTCAAAAACAGATTACCTTTCCAATTCAAACACTATTACTTTGAAAATGGATCAAAGTGGTCCTCACGAGGATCTATCTCTAAATTCTTAGGACAAAGAATGGATTCAAGAAGGTCTCAAATCTAATCCTTGAAAAGAGACACTCTAAGGCCCTGTTTGGGATTGTTTCGCTTTTTAAAAAATCAGTTTTTGTCTAAAATTTTAGATTTTACTTTGTTTGGTAAATAAATAAAAAGCAACTTTAATTATAAATTATAGGTCACTGGCAGCAAATTTTAGAAGCAACCCAAAAGTTACTCTTAGAAGCTACTTTCTATCAAAACACACTCTGAAGTTGTTTTATGTACTGATAGCACTTTTAAGATTATTGTTTACCAAACACGAAACTATTTTAATTCACAACTAGTTATTCTCAAAACATAGCAGAAGCAGTTTTTTTTTTTTTTTTTTAAGTCACAGCAATCCCAAACCAACCCTAACTATTATAAATTCGCGTAAGGTTTTAACCATAAATTTATGCCCAAACTTATAATCAAATGTTGATACAGAATAACCTATTTCATTAACTACAACACAAGTTTAGTTGCAAAGAATAGTATAGAATTTTGTGGATCTGATGCTGTATAGGTGTTGCTCAAAGCTTGTCAAAGTGCCTTTGAATAATCTAGGGTGATCATTCTCATATGTCAGTGATTAACAAACATATATATTTTCATGAAAAACAAATATGCATAAAATTTGTGCAAAATAGTTGATTAATTATTTTAAAAAATATAGATGTATATATTACCTGAGGTGAACCGACCACCATAAAGTAGACTCCTTTAATGGGTTGATCAGCCAATGACATTTGTTCTAGTGGCCCAATCATATTTGTGACTGCTATGCTTGAGTTCATGAGTGTTCTATGAATGTATTCAGCCGCAACCTACAAAGTAACAAAACCAAACCGTTGATATGATAGCCCAAACCCAAAACAGCAAGGTTTCATTTTCATTTTTAGGGAAGTGAACTCCACACTCTCTATTTTTCAATCTATACTTCTCTTTTTCCTTTTTAGTAACTTAAATTGTATCTTTAATAACTTGAATTTTATCTTTTCATAAGAACTTGAACCAAAAAAGGAAAGAATGAGTGTGGATTGTAAAATGGAGAGTGTGGATTTCAATCCCCTATTTTTATTATTGTTTGTTTTGATTGCCATACTTTCAGCTTTGTATTCACCTATCTAGTGCTACTGTTTTGACAGACTTTGTAGTATTATTGTTTTAGATATATTTATCAGGCATTATTTTGTTTGGAAGATAGCCATAATTTGATACGTGTCTTATTTCAAAATTGAACTTTATATTTTCTCTTTAATTAAAAGCCAAAGAGTTTATAGGGGGTGGGTGGTTATGTGGTTTTATTTTAGGTAAAATAGTCAAATTATCCCCTAATTTTTTTCATAGCTGCTAATTTACCCCCTAATATTTCAATTTTGATTCTTTAAACCCTAACTTTTCTAATTCTTGCCAATTCACACCTTGCCGTTAACTTTTTGATTTTCCATCCATTTTTTTCGTTAACTTGACCTCACATGCTGCGCATTTTCGTCTTTTCAATTGTCATCCAAAAAAAAACGTAAGCATACGTTAAGGAAGAGAATGAGACACTTTTTTTTTTCTTTTCTTTTTGAGAGAAATCAAAGGAAAAAAGCAAAGGTTTTTTTTCTTTAAACATGGAAGAGATGAAGCCTTCATCGTAGAAAGTATTGAACCAAAACTGATTATATCTCTGAGTTTGGAATGGATAAGGTGAAGCTAAAGAATAATACTGTAAGTGACTAACATCTTAATTTTTCCTTGTCTTTGAGTTCTAGTGAATTTTAAATTAGAGTTTTCTGGAAACGTTGATTTCGGTCGACTGGTGTATGGTCCCAAAACTCTGTACTTTTGTTTGGTTTGTTTAATATCAAATAGGGTTTCTTAATTGTCTTTTGTGTTGATCAAACAGTTATACGAAAGAATAACTGCTGCTACTGCTTCTATTTTGCTGCTTTAACTCCTTGGATTACAATTTTAGTCCAAGCCTTTTTACCTATTGAAGCTTACCCATGAAGATTGCAATGAATATTTAAAAGCTGGTTAATCAAGGTTTAGGTTTGCAGTCAATAATGCAGAAGAACAATGCTTGGTTTCCTTTAGTCCTTGTGTTTTGTAAGGGAACAGCCCTGTTCATGATTTAATTACTTCAATTACAATTTCTCTTAAAATCTATGGTCTTCAAAACTACCCAATGAAAGGTTGCTATCAAACGGTTGGTTCATTCTAGTTTTCACTCTTCAAGAATAGTTTTCTTAGCTAGATTCTTTAACAGCTAAAGAGAATAGAGAGTTAAGAGTTGTTGATGTCAACTTGCGTCTTTCTTAATCACAACTTGTGTTAACTTGTAGTCAATAATGCAGAAGAAGACTTGGAGTCAATAAGTGAACCTTGTCATTCAGTTTCCTACTTCAATTGATTTTAGGGGAAGTCAACAACAACTACACTACTTTATTTTAGGGCTCTGTTCATGCTTTAATATTTTAACTCCTTGGATTACAATTTTATGTTATATAGGTCTTTTTAACTACTCAAACTTACCCAGAATGTGGGTTGATTCTCTATATGTTGACTTATGTATGTATGTATGTATGTATGCACACACACAGACACACACTACTACTGCTTATTTGATTAATGTAATTAATGTATATATATCTACAAAGCTATCATCTTTATGATCAGCATTGCATGCTTGTTTTGTATATATACAGTCATTTCTTGTTATTTGATTAACTAATCAAATGTTTTTTTCTTTTCTTTTTTGTGTGTGTTTTGTACAGCTGATCTGGACAATTTTACTCTTGAAATTAGATATGGGAGTGTATTTTCTAGTGGAGAGTATTTGGGTGATTTTGTATGTTGGGTTAGACAACTATGACGTTAACTTGTTTAGCAAGTGGGACTTGGGCCTTCTCCTAATTTGCGCTTCACAAGATTTTATGGTTAAATTTTCGGCGGGTTCTGTCAGGCACACCTCCAGGTTGTAAGAACAAGCCTTAAAACCCTCCTATACCCTTCACACTTTATTGACACATAATAAATATTTTGTGACCCCCAACATATTTTGTTGACTAAAAATAAACTATTTATGACCCACAATAAACCACGGGAAAAATTAGACATTTAAGAAATTTTTCTTGAACTTTAATGATTAGGTTTGGACGAAACTTATGATAACTATGAAGAATATAGGTAACGACAGCAACATTAAATCAATTATTTCTTTTTATGTTGGAAATGCAATTAATCACTAAAGATTTAATAATTTTCTTTTGACTAATAAATTAGAAATAAATATTTATTCACATATAACTAAATTTAGTAAAGTAATATTGTAAGAGGAAATTTTCAAAAATGGTTAGTTAAAATAACTTTGAGGTATATTTTTGAACATAAAAAAAAATGCTAAGATGCTTTAATAAAGGAAAAAGTGTACACAAGGCTTATTGTTTGGATTACTTCTGAAAAGCCTAAAAGATTTTATCAGACTTGATAAGAAACACTTTTGTACGAGGAAGTGTTTCCTTAAATCACTAATACATGTTTGTAAAACCCATCCAAAACAGGGAGGTAGGGGAATTGGGCTAGGTCAGCTGTTGGGTGCTAGGGTTGTGACTTTTCCTTTGGGCCTTTTGGGATTGTTTTTTTGTTTTAGTTTTAATTTTATGCTATGCACTTTCTTGCACCCTATATGTTTTGTGCACCTTAAAGTGTTTAGTTTAGGCTTACTAGTTTTAGTGAGCTTTGGATGTTCAATGAGTGGACTTATCTCTATGTATCACATTTTCTCATCTGTCTATAGATGGCAGTGGAAAAATATGTAATGGTCATTCTGATTTGAGTTGAATGAAATTGAGATAATATTTATTCAATAAATAAATCACCAAAAATGGATATTTTTTTTTATCACTTATAGTTAAAAAAATTTACCACTTTTTTTTAGGGTACAAAAAGAAAGTTAGCTAATGAGACATGGAGGAATTAATATAGCTAAAAAGTTATAATTGCATTGTTAATAATTAGTTACCTCAGCGCCTCTAAATTTCTTCAAAATGTCCCAGAGCCTAATAGTGAGGTACCAAGCTGAAGAGCTTCTATGTCTCTTGACTATCTTCTGTGCTTCCCATACAAAATCCAATGGCTTGGAAACTTCACTCGACTTGGGCACCGGGACATGCAAGAACACAAATCGGTTGCCCCAAGAAGACTTGCTTGGTTCCATCAACATCTCCTGCACTGACTTGTAACCCGCAGCAAGTCTAGTATTCAGCAACACCAATGCCGTGCAATTCTGGCTACTTGATTTTTCACTATTCATCCGTTGCATGTACATTCGGGTGCCCAGAAAGATTGTTCCCGCAATAACATCATTTATCGTCTGCATGCAACCAATTGTATTTGCATTAGTTAAAACCTGTTTCAATAACAATAATGACATATATATAGCTAGTATTGCTAGCCCCTTTCGTCCATTTGTTCTTCCCAACCCTAATCAATACATCATTGTACAGCAAACAAACAGTGCACCAACACAATCTAACCAAAAGATTTACGTACCTCAATAACTAATGAGGTACATAACTACATACAAGTAAAAGATTAGTCTATCTAGCTTACCACTCCAAGCTTGTTCTTGATAAGTTTGATTTCCTCAATAGACAGCATCAAGGTCGATATGGACACAGGCCGAAACTCAACTCCATCAACGCCGGACCTTATTGGTGTTCGATCATCTTCAACCCAAGTGCCCTTTAAAATGCTCCAACTAAAATCCCATGCACCGTTGATAACGGCAGAAAGTATCTTAGGCACAAACTCAAACACACGAGATCGACTACTAGTTTCATTCTTTGCACCCATTAGTGGAGGAAATGTCAGAGGAAGAGAAGGATTGTGAGTATTTTGGAGACAAGAGAGAAGAGCGCCCATGAGAGAGTAGCCATCGCCAAGGGCATGATGGATCTTGAATATTAGTTGTCCAGCTGCATGACTTGTTGGGTATTTGAAAAGATGAATTTCCCATAATGGCCTGCTTTGTGGGAATGTTTCTGATGCTATCTTCGTTATATATTCATCAAAGTAAGTATCATATGATTCAAGTGACATTCCGGATGGGAAAATGGGGACATGTACATGGTCTTCCAGCTTCACTTGAACCCTCTTCCACTGCTTATTCTTTTCATCTACATCTTTAACCTGCATTCATTAATTAATGTTACAAATTATTAAGTAATTACTGTCGACACATATGCAAGAGGGAATTACTTAGTTTCCCTATCTCGTCGTGTGTGTGTGTGTTTATATATATATATGTGTGTGTGTGTGTATATATATATATATATTAGCATTTCTTCACATATGCAGAGCATGTGTAAGTTATTATTATTTTTTTACAGAAAATAAAAAAGAAAAAAGTTAATTATTGCAGAGAAAAGATAATGGGGAGAGAAAAATGAATTGTGGATACTTTTTTTGTTTATTTTTTTAATAAAAATATATTTTGTAAATGTCTTAATTATCCTTCTGATTTATTAATTCTCAAAGTTTATTAATCTTATAGGGTCATTTCTGTCAGAATTCTAGATTTTAGTTAACAAACCCTATTTTCTTAATAATAGTATATATATATATATAGTAGAGAGAGAGAGAGAGAGAGAGAGAGAGAGAGAGAGTACCATGATGGAAGAGAAGCGTGGATTGATCGGGAGGAAGACATTTTTAAGAAGTGAAAAAGTTTGAGCATCGTTGATTGGAACTTGTGCTTCCAAAACAGCAATAATTGCAAGAGATAAGACAGTGCTGTTGAAGAATTGACCACCAGGGCTCACCGGCTCTAATAGTCCTTCTTCTCCAAACTCCATATTATTTGATACTAGCTTGGCTATGTTTTGCCTTCTCTATATAATATATTTCCCGTGTTCCTTGGAACCGGCAGATAGATCGATGTTTATATAACCATAGGATGGATGTGAAGTTGTGAACCAATAATTCTTGGTGATAATTAGCTAGACCTACAGGCTGGCTATTTAGGTAAAAAAAAAAATAAAAAATTATGGGGTTTGTATCCTCTAACGGTCTAAACAGTAACCACTGCATGCATGTGAAGGAGAAAGATCGACATGCATGGAGCCGGCCCTTGATTGCGAACATACAGAGCACTATTTGCTTGATAGATTCATGCATGTGAAGGAGAAAGATAGACAGCATGGAGTTGGCCCTGTACAGGCTGGCTATTTAGGTAAAAAAAAAAAAAAAAAAAAATTATGGGGTTTGTATCCTCTAACGGTCTAACCAGTAACCACTGCATGCATGTGAAGGAGAAAGATAGACAGCATGGAGTTGGCCCTTTACAAAGCACTATTTGCTTGATAGATTCATGGATGTGAAGTTGTGAACCAATCATTCTTGGTGATAATAATTAGCTAGACCCACAGGCCGACTATTTAGGTAAAAAGAATTCATGGCGTTTAATTATCTAGACCCACAGGCCAGCTATTTAGGTAAAAAGAATTCATGGGGTTTGTACATGTGTACGTGAGAGATGGAGAAAGACCGACATTCGTTGGTCGTTGGTTAGATCGGAAAAAAATTTGTTGTCTTGTATCCTCTAACTAATGTGTACGTGAGAGATGGAGAAAGACCAACATTCGTTGGTCGTTGGTTAGATCGGAAAAAAATTTGCTGTCTTGTATCCTCTAACTAATGTGTACGTGAGAGATGGAGAAAGACCAACATTCGTTGGTCGTCGGAAAAAAATTTGCTGTCTTGTATCCTCTAACTAATGTGTACGTGAGAGATGGAGAAAGACCAACATTCATTGGTCGTTGGTCGTTGGTTAGATCGGAAAAAAATTTGCTGTCTAGCTATGGTTAGCTAGGACTGCCCATAGTCTGTAATCGAAAAAAAAAGGGACTGCCCATCATATGTGCTTGAATGAGCGATGAAGGATACAGATTGATTATCTCTTTCAAATTGCAGCTGTTTTAAACTCTGTTTTTCACCTTGATCTTCACTTTGAAAGGTTTCAATTTTTTTTCTTTTCTTTCTTTCTTTAAGCATTTGACTTTTGTTTTGACTATATATTATAATTATTATTATATGATCTAAAGTTATAGAACAATAAAGGAAGCTCTTCTTTTCTGAAGTAACACATGTCACATGACTAATGTTAAATGTGTAAGCTATCGGTGGATAATGTATATCATATATAGGTTACAATGAATTCGTCTTATATACAATTGATAAGTATGTGAGTTATATTTTTTTCTTTTTTTCTTTTTTTCTTTTTTTCTTTTTTTCTTTCTGTTTCTCTCTCTCTCTCTTTCTTTTATCGACAGTGATGATTCACTAATACAAAATAAGCATATGCTTATTTATAAGTTTTGTAGTACATCTTTATAAATTATATTTTTAGTATATATGTTTGGAATATCGTTGTTATTATTTATCAAAATTTTTAATCAATTTCTCGTTGTAACTCTTGAAAGTGGTACATATAACTGTCCATGAGTAAAGACTGGTTCTGGCAAATATATTCCTACATGGTTTAATGATTGACCTTGACTTTTATTAATAGTCATAGCATAACAGGGTTTTACTGGAAATTGTCGTCTCTTAAAAATAAATGGCCACTTATTTTCTGATGCAGTAAGAACTATTCTAGGTATGAAAATTTTTTTACCTGTGTTATTTCCTGTCAATATTTTTGCTTCAATTAATCGATCAAATAATTTTGTCACTATTAATCTAGTGCCATTACATAAACCAGATATTTGGTTTAAATTTCTCAGTAACATTATTGGCATTCCAACTTTTAAAATTAATTCATGTGATGGTAATCCATTAAATTCAAGTTTATTCAAGAATTCTATAGGGTATAAAGTATTAATATTTTCATTGTTTCCGGAGTTTAATATAATACTATCAAAACTTAAATAAGTAATTTTGTTACCTGGTAATGAATTTATAGCATAATTATTTATATCTCGAACTATAGTATTTCTGTCTTAATCACCATTAAGGGGTAAAATCATACCTATTATGCAGTTTAAGTGTCATAATGATTTAACAAAACTATGGAGGAGGTTGATATCGTGTGCACAACTGAAGAAGATCCAAATCTTAGCAAGGAAATCTTTTTTCGACCTAGTTTCCCGGAGCTAGGGTGAGATCGGAAACCTAGGGTTTTCTTTGATCTGCATTGTTTCTTGCGGCCATGAACGTGTTGTTCTGGAATTGTCGGGGGATTTGCAATCCTTCCACACGACGTGCTCTGAAGATCTTAATCTCACAGCACAAACCGAAACTGGTGTTCCTGATTGAAACTAAAATCAGAGATGAGGATGAGTTCGAGCGACTGCGATGCAACCTAGGGTTTGATCATGCAGAGGGTGTGATGAGCGCGGGGTTGGCTGGCGGTCTAGGCTTATTCTGGTATGACGATATGAAGGTCCAAATCCGGCAGCCTTCTACGGCTCGTTTTATCGACGCAGTGGTAGAGGAAGGTGATGGTCTTACACGGTGGCGATTCACGGGGTTTTACGGTAATCCGGGAGCTGCTGATAGACACGAATCTTGGGATATTCTCAGGGCTTTGAGTGATGACGATAGCCTACCGTGGGTTGTACTCGGCGACTTTAACGAAATTCTGTTGGCATCGGAGAAACTGGATGGCAGACCGCGATCGGAGAACCAAATGCGCGGTTTCCGGGATGCGTTGGGATATGCGGAATTGGTGGACCTAGGGTTCCATGGGTGTTCGTATACATGGAGTGACTCTGAGACGAAGGTTCGGTTGGACAGGGTGGTTGCTACGGCGGCATGGTTGGACAACTTCGTACACTCTCGGGTCATTCATTTACCTCCGAGCAAGTCGGACCATATTCCACTCCTGCTCTGTGTTAGTTCAGTTCCTATTATCCAGAAGCAGAAATACCACAGGTTTCGGTTTGAATCACTGTGGTTGAAGCATGAGGGTTGTCATGTGACGGTCCAGCAGCACTGGCAGCGACCGGTTCTGGGGCAGCCTATGTTTATGGTCTCGAAGAAGATTGAAAGGACAGGTATTGCACTCGATGCCTGGCAACGAAGTGTGTTTGGGGATAGGCAGAAAGCATTGATGGAGATTCGATCACGACTGGAGGAGCTTCTTAGTTTGTCATCGACTCCGGCTTTGTTGGTAGAAAAGGGTAGTTTACTGGCCCGCTTGGAGAGCTTACTCTCGGAGGAAGAATTATATTGGAGTCAGCGAGCTAAAGTCTCATGGCTTAAGGAGGGAGATCGTAATACAGGCTTCTTTCATCGGAAAGCCTCTAATCGAAAAAGAAAAAATTTCATTAGGGGTCTTTACGATGAGGCAGGGGTTTGGCAAGAAGATGATGATGGTGTAGAAACAGTGGTTGTGAGGTACTTTGAGAAGATGTATAAAGCAGGAACTATTGATGCTGGAGCTTTGGAGGAAACTCTACAGGCTATTTCTCCTTCTGTTACGGAAGAGATGAATACTTCTCTTTGTTCTCAATATACTTGTGAGGAGGTGAAGGAGGCTTTGTTTCAAATGTATCCTACAAAGTCTCCTGGACCGGATGGAATGCCGCCTTTATTTTTCCAACATTATTGGGAGAGTATAAGGGATGATATTACTGGTGCGGTGCACAATTTTCTACAAACTGGTCAGTTGCTTAAACAGATTAATTACACGCATATTTGTTTGATTCCTAAAGTTGCTACTCCTGAGTCTATGGCAGATTTGAGACCAATTGCATTGTGTAATGTAATCTACAAGTTGTGTTCGAAAGTTATTGCC
The DNA here is from genome assembly GCF_958449725.1 of Rosa rugosa. Lineage (NCBI taxonomy): Eukaryota > Viridiplantae > Streptophyta > Magnoliopsida > Rosales > Rosaceae > Rosa > Rosa rugosa. The sequence goes on from NC_084820.1 coordinate 30,293,429, forward strand.
AACAGGTTGAAATTAATCTTGCCTCAGATTATATCGCCTTTCCAGAGTGCCTTCATTCCAGGTAGACTGATAACTGACAATACCTTGGCAGCTAATGAGTTAGCTCATTTTATTCATAACAAAAGAGCAGGTGAGGAATATATGGCCTTGAAATTGGATTTGAGTAAAGCCTATGATAGATTGGAATGGGGGTTTTTACAGAAAGTAATGGAGCGTATGGGTTTTGCCCATAGTTGGGTGAAGATGATTATGCAGTGTGTTTCTTCTGTTCGTTATTCATTTCTGGTTCGAGGCAAGCCCCGGGGTTATGTGGTGCCTTCTCGAGGATTGCGGCAAGGGGATCCTTTATCACCGTATTTGTTTCTCCTTGGAGCAGAAGGTCTTTCTGCTTTGCTAATGATACGCTCAAAGCAAGCGCATAATTTAACCCTGAAAACATCGTTAGTAGTATAAGCAAATAGGGATCGTTCTATTCCGGGGATTGAGGGTACACCTGTCATTGTCAAAAAACAAATAAAAAATTAAAATAATAAAGTAAAAAGTATTATGTACAAAAATAAAATAAAGAATAAAAATATATACAAGTTAATATAAAAAGGGGGGTTTTGAGATTATAGAATTGGAATTAAAATTAAATGAAATAAAGAAAGTGTAAAAACACATATACAAGGGTGGAACACAAGAAACAAAGATCAAAACTACAATCATATGAATGAAATCCAATTACAATTCCTATAGTTGATTATCTATGTCATGAGAAATAAGTTGACCATGTGAAACATTCGAAGCAAATGATTTCCCATATTTTACTTTCCTTGAATATTTAATCTAAGTGAAAGCACCTAAATTAAACCTATTGAACATGCAATCATAGTCTAGAAAACTAGCTAATCAAGAACACATTCAATGCATGAAGAACAAAGAAAGGATGTCAACCAAAGTGCACAACCTAGTATGAAAAAGTCCATCTATTTGCAATCCTCCTTAATTGATTTCGACTTTTGTCCAAAGCCTTTACTACTTAAATCTAGCACCAATTACATGCATATATCCTAAGTTGGCCATCAAAGAACACATACATATAAAAGTTTTCCATAATCCAAAATCAATTAAGCAATCTCACATAAGCAACATAAAAATCAACATAAAGAAATCACAATTTTTATTCAAACATAGAAATTGGGCTTAAACTTTGCCCTTAATGTTATTGTTAACTAGAAACAAATTCCTACGAAATTAAATAAGGAAAAAAAAAAATGAATGAATTACACCGTGAGTTGGAGATGGAGATGGAGTGCTTGAAACGTTGAAATCTTGAATCTTGGAAGCAAGCCTTCAAGGTGGACGATGGAGGATATGATATTCCCGGCTCCTTCTTCTTCTTCTTCTTCTTACTTGAAAACGCAGAATTTTGCAACTAGAGAATGGAGAGAAAAATGGAATGGAAATGGAGAGACAAAGAAGATGAAATGGATGAAGGAATATCTTTAGAGTGAGAGGAGAAGGTGTTTATATAGGGAAGAAAAAGAAGAGTAAAATGATAAATGGAAGAAAAATAATGAAAGTGGTTTGTAAAATATGGAAAAGATGGAGTAATGATGAAATGAAAGCAAGGCATGAATGTGCAGAAGTATGGAAGTGATGATGATCTATTGGAGCAGAAAAATATATCCAAGGAAAAAGAGAAAAGCATCTAGCTTTCTTCATGTGGGTAGGAAACATGAACATGTGATGTTGAGCTGTTTTTTAGATCAGTTTCTGCCCCTTTATTCCTTCAATTATTTCTCCAACAAGCATTCCCAATTTCACTATGACCTCTTCATAAAAAATGTTCCATTATGAGTGTAGATCACCCTGGTAAAATTTCAGATTTTTATTCCATGTGGTTGGGCCGAAAATGCTGCTGGACCTCTTACAGGTCCAGTTTTCCAGTTTTGCTTCTGTAGAAAATTGGGCTGATTGTTTGAAGGCCTTCCACTCAACAAAAGTTCTTGCACTCTTCATAAGAAATGATCCTTGGGCTGTCTAGAATGGATCTGGAAAGTTTCAGCTCATTTGAAGTTCATTTGGTCCGGCGGCCGCTCCTTCTTCCTTGCTTGGCTTGGTTTCTCCTAGCCGGAGTAGGAAAATGTGTAAAATTGACATTTTAGTACATTTCCATTTTTCTCCACCATTTATAGGTAAGTGTGGACCTAATGCTCATTTCACCATCATTTACTCCAATGTACCTAAGAAAATAGAAATTGAGTTAAAAATCGATTCGTTAAGGAATTAACTAAGCAAAATGTGAGGAATTAACTATTAAAATACCACATTAAAATGCTCCTATCAAATTCTCCCACACTTAGCTTTTGCTAGTCCCTTAGCAAAATCAAAAACTAACAAACCAAAAAGACTATGACACAAAACAAAGAAACCAACGAAAAAAATGACTAAGTATGGAAACAAAAACACAAAGACTCAAAGAAACCAAAAACGTAAAACACAAAGCAAAACACAAAGAAGAAAAAAAAAAAAAAAAAAAAAAAAAAAAAAAAAAAAAAAAAAACGTCACACATAAAAGAGTAAATTCAAAGACAAAGACCAAGATGTTGACATCACAAAGACCTCTATTGCCCTTTAACATATTGTCTCAGAAATCTCTTACTTTCACAACACCAAGATTAGCACTCAACCAAGAATCAATGTTAAGCATTCGAGAGTTAATTAAAACATATGATCCACACATACACAAGTAGGACTTGGTTGTAATAATGGTGATTGGGGTTTAGCTTAGCATGCTTCAGACAAGTATGATTCATATCCTCACAAAGTATATCCACTTTTTCTTCTCTTAGATCAAGGCAATGCTTAAAAGCTTATAATCACTCATTTATATGTGAGAGAACATATTTTAAGGCAGTCAAATAGCTCACATATATAAGAAACGAAAAGCACTTTGTGAATATAATTTTTTTTTTTTTTTTTTTAAAAGATCTCATGAAGGATGTCAACTACTTGCACGAATGGACCCAAGCCATAGGTTCAACTCTTGTAACTCATCTCCACATCAAAGGCTGTCCCATCTTAAGGATCAAGAAGGTCCTCTCAAAGGTTGTAATGGGGCTAAGGCTCAAGGTTTAAAGAAATGAAAGGTAAGGATTATCAAAGTGTCCTAAAAACCTAGTAGAGCTCATATGAATGTAGAGATCTCGAAATATTTCACCAAGGCATTGCAAAAACGTCACTTCCCCATAGAGGTAATATAAGAGGGCCAAATGTCTTCATGTTGGGCCCAATCTTCAATATAAACTTCCCTTGAACTCTAGTGAAATGGACAAAGGCCAAATTTTTCTGTAGTGGGCCTTCAATTCAAAACAAACTCCAAAATCACTAAGTATGGGGGATGAAAGTCCATAAACATATATATATATTTTTTTCTTTTTCTTTTTAGCCGTACACAATTTTTCTCTTTTCTTTTCATTTTTCACGGCTTCAACATATCTTTTTCTTTATGGACAAGTCTATCCCCACACTTGAACTTTCACCTCTTCTCAATCTTCATCCTTAGCACCAAACCCATGTAGTATGTCTCAAAAGATAGCTCCACTAAGTCCTTAGAACAAAGGGTAGGGTTGTAACTATACTAAGCTTCATGGTTAAGGATTTTAAGGGTGATGAACGAAAAGGCTCAAAGTAGGCTCAAAGGGGCTTATCTAGGGGGGTCCCACGACGGGCACAAATGGGGACACAAGTTTATTTGGCAATGGTGGTAATTCCTAGAGAACCTCTATCCCTTCCAGAATCAGGGCCATGTATTGATATCACGTCTCAACAAGCACAAGAGCGAATTCTAGCATTCTCTAGTCCATTAAACTTAATCTATGGCAAGCAGTCAATCAAGATGAAAGAATAATGAGATCATCAAAACATCGCCAAGAAATTAAGAATATATTTTTCATTTCACTCCAAGAAAAAGGGACATGGTTCAATTATCTCACATGGCTTTATGAATCACAACTCATCTTAACATGCTCATATTCTGTACCAAGGTCATGCAATCCATATCCACTACAAGGCACACATTTTTCATATATCTCAATTAACCAAAGAATACCATGTTTAAAATCATCTCTTCTCAATGTTGTGATCCTCTTTTAGTCATGATTTCAGAGATATAGAATCATCCCAGACAGTTGAAAGGCATCCTAAGACTCAAAACAAAAACAAAAGCAACGAAATTTTTTATATTTTTGACATTTTTCGATTTTTTTGTTTTGTTTTCTTTTTATGACAAAAACTAACTACAAGCATTAATCCTTCCCCCCACACTTAAATCATACATTGTCCTCAATGTTAAACAAGTTAGAGCATGCAATGAACAATTATCATGTGAATGGGATGATTAACTCAAGAAAACCTAAAAACAAAAACTAAAAACGCAAATAACAAAGATACAATCAGAAAATAGTAATAGAGGAGATAGAGTTTAAGAGAGCAAATCTGCGTTGATGGCTCCTCCACAGCTACGGTTGAAATGGGTTGCCTCCCATGCAGCGCTTAATGTTTAAAGTCTTTCAGCCTAGACTTGTACCTCCATTTACTCCTTTGGAGGAGCGGTATGCGGGCGAGTGGCAGCCTTCTTGCTGGTTTCAGCCTTCGGAGGAGGGTTCTGATGGAGTGACATAAATAAAAAAAAACGGGGGAGGCAAGGTTCGAAACCTTAACCTGCTACACGAAACCTTTGTCCCCAACCACTGGAGCACAAGCTGTGCTTAATATAATGTGTACAAATTTTATACTTATTATGTCATAAACGAACATAATAAAAATAAACGAGAGGCGAGGTTCGAACCTCAGACCTCTTGTACACGAACTTTACACTCAACCACTCGAGCACGGCTGCTCACGTTATTATCCATACCAATCCTTTTATTTAAACCAACTGTTTCAACAATTCGGCACAAAACATCCAAGACTGTTTCAGAAACTCGGCCCAACGTATCCAAAACTGTTACAGAAATCCGGCCCAACTCATCCAAAACTGTTTCAGAAACTCGGCCCATCAGGCCTCCACCCACAGCTACAGTGATGCCTTGATTCGAGACAGGCCCAAGTACGGCCCACTTGTGTCACGGCTTATCCCTTCCGTGATTTACGGCAGTCAAATCTGCTTTCGGCTACAGCTGTCCGCCACAGCGCCTCGAGATTCCCTCGGTCCCCTTACACGCTCTCCACGCGCCAACAACTTTTCCGGGTTTCAGGGCGACTTTAATCCAACGCGTAGAATGAATCACAGGAATCGTCCATCCAACGGTGGAGATCTGCTCACCTCGCTCTATAAATAGGTGCATTCTGAGGGCGCAACTGTTCACTCCAAAGGAACGAAAATCTCTCCTGAGTTCCAGCCCCTCTCTCCCAACTCTTCAGCTTTTCCTCTTCTTTCAAAACTCAAAATATTTCTTCTTCGATTCAATCCTTCTCTTCTGATCTTCTCTCCCATCTAATTGATTCAATCCCATCTTTCCTCTGAACTTTCAGATCTCCAACACACCATCATCATCCTTAATCCCTTTAACAACAACTCCTTCAAACACTTGACAACTTTACTCTTCGATCTTCACATCCCCTCAACCCATCACCATGGAACCACGAACTCTGCAACTGATGGAGCTACAAACCCAGCAACAAATCGAGGATGGAGGAAACAACCAAGCAGCCGGGAGTAGTGCCAACACAGATTTCTGGCGAAGCCGTGCCAGGTGGGTTCCTACTCCAGATCAAATAAGGATCCTCAAGGATCTTTACTACGACAAGGGAGTTAAGCGCCCAACTACAGAGCATATTCACGAGATCTGTCTCCAGCTGAACCAGTATGGACATGTTGAGGGCAAGAACATTTATTTTTGGTTCCAGAATGTCAGGGCTCGAGAGAAGCAGATGAAGAGGTGCAATCAGGCTGCTCAAGTGCCCATGGGAACTAGTTCTCCTGGTACTGGTGGATCCATTGATCTCAATTTTGGGTCCACTGGTTCTACTGGTGCTGGTGGATCCATCGACATCAATTTTGGGCCAGCTGGTGGATCCATTGACATCAATTTTGGGTCCACTAGTTCTACTGATGATGGTAGATCCATTAATCTCAACTTTGGTTCCACCGATTCTACTGGTAATGAAGGATTTCTTGATTTAAATTTTGTTTCATATTCTTCCTCACACTTCAACACTAATACCAGTACAACTCTTTTGGCACAACAGGAGGACAAACATCCCTGCAACAACGAGGAGGAGATCACCAGGAGATTGAAACCCTTCCATTGTTCCCCATGCATGGTGAGGACATCTTGGGCATCATGAAGACTACTTCCGAGGGAGGTAGCGGTTATGGCGGTGGCTCTCACATTTCCCTTGAGCTCAGCCTCAACTCCTACAGAGATGCAGACATGGCTTAGTATAGAATATTATTATTATTATTATTATTATTTTTTTTTTATTATTATTATTATTATTATTATTATTTTTTTTTTTTTTTTTTTTTGTAAATAGCTGAAATTAATAAGACTGAATGAATGCATTTTTTTTTTTTTTTTTTTTTATTATTATTATTTTTTTAAAATTTTTTTTTTATTATTATTTTTTTTTTTTTTGTAAAAAGCTGAATTTAATAAGACTGAATGAATGCATTTTATTTTATTTTTATTTTTATTTTTATTTTATTTTTATTTTTTTTTATTTTTTTTTTATTATTATTAAAAAATATAGGACTCAAAAATATTTATAGGACACAAAATGAAAGACAAAAATATTTATAGGATTCAAAATGAAAGACAAAAATATAAATCCCTTCCCCCACACTTAAATATTGCATTATCCTCAATGTAATCAATTAAAAGCATGCAATGAAATAAGTAAGCATATAGGGATGGAATTTACGAAAATAACTACTAAAATAAAAAGAAAATGGAGGAGTAAAAGGGGAAGAGAAAGCAAATCTGATTATATTCTGAATTGGGTTGCCTCCCAAGCAGCGCTTGTATTTTACGTCTTGCAGCCAGACGGTACCTACATTAAATAAAGTTAGTAACTTAATATTAACAAAGAAATACAAAAAAAAAAAAACAAGTAACTATGAATTACAAACTACAAGTATAATTAACAAGTATTTTGTACACAAGACACAAGTTAGGTACACAAGTGAGTAAAAAAAAAACATGAAAAATATTTACACAAATGTTTTTTTTTTTTTTTTTTTTTTTTTTTTTACATTAGTGTATCACAACATTTTGTTACATTTTCTTTTGTCATAAATATTATTGATATCAAATCTAATTCCAAGCGGTAAATCAAGTGGACATGCGGCCCAAGTATAGTCGCCTAGACACAAAGTCCCTCCTACATCCGTTGGGCAACCTTACTGAAATGGCCAGGTAGGGGAGGGCGAACACAAGAGGAAAAATCCATTTTGGCATGAGCTAGGCCCATTTATAAGCACTTCTGGATTCAAAAACCCGTCATGAACGTTGTCCCCTTCCTAGACACCATCTCACATAGGATATTCTTACTAGGATGTAAAAGGTCCTAAGTGTGTTAGACAGTTCAATGAATGTTAATAAAGGCCGCCCTCAACCTTAAGGGACCTGAACTAGGTACCAATAAGGGGTTTAGGCCAATATTAATAAACACGACTTCACCTATTCCATTCAATTTACAACTTACAATTAAAACTCGTGTTCAACAATATAAAAAAAACAACCTAAGTAATTAATTAACTAAGTTTCAAACAGTTTATATACAATAATTATAAACAAAAACAAGTGATTTTTCAATTCCCCGGCAACGGCGCCAAAAATTGATACGTCCCCGGCAACGGCGCCAAAAATTGATACGCTCAAAGCAAGCGCATAATTTAACCCTGAAAACATCGTTAGTAGTATAAGCAAATAGGGATCGTTCTATTCCGGGGATTGAGGGTACACCTGTCATTGTCAAAAAACAAATAAAAAATTAAAATAATAAAGTAAAAAGTATTATGTACAAAAATAAAATAAAGAATAAAAATATATACAAGTTAATATAAAAAGGGGGGTTTTGAGATTATAGAATTGGAATTAAAATTAAATGAAATAAAGAAAGTGTAAAAACACATATACAAGGGTGGAACACAAGAAACAAAGATCAAAACTACAATCATATGAATGAAATCCAATTACAATTCCTATAGTTGATTATCTATGTCATGAGAAATAAGTTGACCATGTGAAACATTCGAAGCAAATGATTTCCCATATTTTACTTTCCTTGAATATTTAATCTAAGTGAAAGCACCTAAATTAAACCTATTGAACATGCAATCATAGTCTAGAAAACTAGCTAATCAAGAACACATTCAATGCATGAAGAACAAAGAAAGGATGTCAACCAAAGTGCACAACCTAGTATGAAAAAGTCCATCTATTTGCAATCCTCCTTAATTGATTTCGACTTTTGTCCAAAGCCTTTACTACTTAAATCTAGCACCAATTACATGCATATATCCTAAGTTGGCCATCAAAGAACACATACATATAAAAGTTTTCCATAATCCAAAATCAATTAAGCAATCTCACATAAGCAACATAAAAATCAACATAAAGAAATCACAATTTTTATTCAAACATAGAAATTGGGCTTAAACTTTGCCCTTAATGTTATTGTTAACTAGAAACAAATTCCTACGAAATTAAATAAGGAAAAAAAAAAATGAATGAATTACACCGTGAGTTGGAGATGGAGATGGAGTGCTTGAAACGTTGAAATCTTGAATCTTGGAAGCAAGCCTTCAAGGTGGACGATGGAGGATATGATATTCCCGGCTCCTTCTTCTTCTTCTTCTTCTTACTTGAAAACGCAGAATTTTGCAACTAGAGAATGGAGAGAAAAATGGAATGGAAATGGAGAGACAAAGAAGATGAAATGGATGAAGGAATATCTTTAGAGTGAGAGGAGAAGGTGTTTATATAGGGAAGAAAAAGAAGAGTAAAATGATAAATGGAAGAAAAATAATGAAAGTGGTTTGTAAAATATGGAAAAGATGGAGTAATGATGAAATGAAAGCAAGGCATGAATGTGCAGAAGTATGGAAGTGATGATGATCTATTGGAGCAGAAAAATATATCCAAGGAAAAAGAGAAAAGCATCTAGCTTTCTTCATGTGGGTAGGAAACATGAACATGTGATGTTGAGCTGTTTTTTAGATCAGTTTCTGCCCCTTTATTCCTTCAATTATTTCTCCAACAAGCATTCCCAATTTCACTATGACCTCTTCATAAAAAATGTTCCATTATGAGTGTAGATCACCCTGGTAAAATTTCAGATTTTTATTCCATGTGGTTGGGCCGAAAATGCTGCTGGACCTCTTACAGGTCCAGTTTTCCAGTTTTGCTTCTGTAGAAAATTGGGCTGATTGTTTGAAGGCCTTCCACTCAACAAAAGTTCTTGCACTCTTCATAAGAAATGATCCTTGGGCTGTCTAGAATGGATCTGGAAAGTTTCAGCTCATTTGAAGTTCATTTGGTCCGGCGGCCGCTCCTTCTTCCTTGCTTGGCTTGGTTTCTCCTAGCCGGAGTAGGAAAATGTGTAAAATTGACATTTTAGTACATTTCCATTTTTCTCCACCATTTATAGGTAAGTGTGGACCTAATGCTCATTTCACCATCATTTACTCCAATGTACCTAAGAAAATAGAAATTGAGTTAAAAATCGATTCGTTAAGGAATTAACTAAGCAAAATGTGAGGAATTAACTATTAAAATACCACATTAAAATGCTCCTATCAGCTAACAGAGAAGGCTGATTTAGGTGTGTTACCTGGCATTTCTATTTGTGATGGAGCTCCCATGGTTAATCACCTTCTCTTTGCAGATGATAGTATGTTGTATGCGAAGGCTAACTTACAGGCTTGTCAAGAAATTAGTAATGTATTGACGGTGTATGGGAAAGCCTCTGGGCAGCAAGTAAATTTTCGTAAGAGCTCTATTACGTTTAGTAAAAATGTGGACCGTGAAACTCAGAATTGGCTAGCCAGTTTTCTGGGGGTTACTGTAGTAGAGTCTCATGAGAAGTACCTTGGTTTGCCTACATATGTTGGAAGGAATAAAACTAGTACTTTTCAATATATTCAAGAGCGTTTGGATCAGAAACTTCAAGCTTGGCAGGGTCGGCTTCTTAGTGGTGCTGGCAAAGATATTTTGATCAGGGTGGTGGCTCAATCTTTACCTACATATGCTATGAGTTGTTTTCAATTAACAAAGAATTTTTGTGATGATCTTCAGCAGAAATGCGCAAGATTTTGGTGGGGGAGTACTAATGAACAAAGAAAAATTCATTGGAAATCCTGGCAATTCCTTTGTAGGCCAAGGAAAGAAGGAGGTTTAGGATTCCGAGATCTACATGCTTTTAATAGGGCTATGCTAGCTAAACAGGGCTGGAGAATTGTTCAATTTCCGAATTCATTGATTGCCAAGATGTATAAGGCTCAGTACTTTCCCGAAACTTCTTTTTGGGAGGCAGAATCTCATCCATCACCTTCCTTTTCTTGGCGGAGTATTTCTGAGGCTAGAAGCGTTTTAGTCAAAGGGGCACGTTGGCAAGTGGGAGATGGGAATGATATATGGATTGGTGATCCATGGATACCTAGAGATGCTCCATTTCGGTTATTACCTGTTCAGAGAGGTCGGGATGCTGCTTGGAAGGTTCGTAACTTGTTGAATAATGATGGCAGCTGGAATGAAACTTTAGTACAGCAGGTTTGTCATGTTGATGATATCCCCTTCATTTTGTCTATTCCTCTGAGTAGCCGAAGGGTCAAGGATCGTTGGGTGTGGCATTTTGATTCTAATGGGCGGTTTTCAGTTAAGAGTGCTTATAAACTCTTAATGGAGGAAGAGATGGTGCAAGAGGTTTCCTTGCAAACACAAGATCTATGGACGAAGCTATGGTCAACCAATGTTCCAGGTACAGCTAAAATTTTTCTATGGAAGGTGTTGAACAATTGTTTACCTACTATAGTTAGATTGTTAGAGAAACAGGTTCCTTTGGAGATTCGGCCTTGTGTTCTTTGTGGAGTGGGGGATGAGACAATTGAACATCTTTGTAGGCTATGTCCGTTTGTGAAGGGAGTGTTGGAGGCCGTGCCTGGGATAGAACACATTGCCTATTCTTCTAGTGCTAGGCAGTTGCAGTTTATGGAGTGGTTTTGGAGTTGTGCGTCTAACTTGCCTCCTAATTTATGGACAGCTTTTGTTTATAATTTGTGGGGTATTTGGAAGGAGAGAAATAATAGGGTGTGGGATAAGAAGAACATGGATGTGAATCAAGTGGTTTTGCTTTTGTCGGCTCGTCTCCAGGAGTACCAGAGACACCATGGTAAGGGCCAGGGTGGAGGAAGTCGGCGCGTAATTCCTTGGAAACCTCCAAGTGCAGGGTGGGTGAAGATTAATGTTGATGGTGCCTTCTACAAAGAAACATGTACTGGGGGGATTGGAGTCATTATTCGTGATGATATGGGGAGATGTTTAGGTGGTTATTATGCCTCAGTATCTCATGTTTCCTCTTCAGAACAGGTAGAAGCATTGGCAGGGAGGGAGGCAGTCTCACTTGCTATCCAGCGTGGCCTCTCTCCAGTTATTTTTGAGACCGATTCTCTTACTCTTTTTCATGCTACTAAGCAGAGAGTCATTCCCCATACTTCCTTCATTGGTCGTGTGTATGATGACATTACCTTTCATCTGCAGCAGATGTCGGGTTCTTATTTTACTCATGCTTATCGTCAAGCCAATGTTGTGGCTCACACTTTAGCTCGTTTTGCTTGTTCTTCTTCTAGTTCTTTATTCTGGGGCCTAGAGCCTCCAGCTTGTATTGTTGATGTACTATCCAAGGAGTTTCCCTCCTAATTTATTTACGTTGACAGTTTCTCAAAAAAAAAAAAAAAAAATCTTAGCAAGGAAAGAAACTCAATTTTTATTTCATACAACTGAAAAACCAACCAAGCACACACCTCTTCTTTTGCTGAAAGCTAAGAATTCCCCCCGCGCGAGAACCATAAAATCCCAAACAGAGCCGACCCAGAAAAAGTGATTATCATCATCGTCAAAGACTGATATTGGGGTTCGTTTTCAGAGGAACAGTGTTTCAAATCAGCTTCCCAGGTGCTAAAAATCATACCTATTTCAAGTCCACTGCTAGATAATCCCCCTCGCGCGATGCTGCGAGATCAACAAAAATGATTTTATTTGTGTATCTATTTAAAACTGTCTCCAAGCGATATTCCAACTTTGGGATATCCTCGAGATATCCTCTGGAGGCAATACATCTCAGACCTTTATCATTTGAATGTATCTCATATTCTTTGCAATAGGCTGTTGTGCAAACAATGAGATTTAACCTTAAATTTCTTCAAGATTAGTGAGGAGTTACTACAACTTCTCTCTACACTTGCTTCTTGGGTCTCCAGCCACATGAAAGCTTTAATAGAAGATCCAGTGCTGAGTGCTGACTTCTCCAAACAGGCCAACATCAGTTTCTTGAATAACTTCAAAAAGTTAATACTAAAAAGCACCTGTGTATAACCAAATAACCCAAAATCAAAACAAATACGGACCTGTGGTATGAAATTGTTGGAGATTAAAGGGGAAAACAGAGGATGAAAAAACAAATTAACACCAAGTTCTTTACCTTGCATCTAGCATTTTTGAAAATTATGGTACTTATCAAATTGCTCCAACAGTTTCTTTATGTCTACTATGGCCTTGCCAAATCCTTGTCTTGATCAGCATTAAAGAAGCATTCACAACTTTTGGCATAAAAAACCAAAGCCTTTCAAACAGAATCACTACTGCATAGAGTTCTTCCATTGCTCAAAATCCAGAATCACCACTGCATAAAAACCACCCCTTATCATAGATTCACACTTCACAATAATATCTTTCATGTAGTATGGTTTTTTGAAAATTGCAAGTAGCTATAAGACAGAAAAAATTAATAAGAAACTCTGCATATGCGTTTCATAAGTAGTAATGTTGGATCCAGTAAGCTTATTTCATAAGAAATCTGTTTCAAAGGAAAGATCCATTTAGTATCCTATTATTCTTAAGTTGGTTTGGTCTAATAAAAAGGACATTGAGATGGAGTTGCTGACTGCATCATATTGTTTGAATCTATCAGGCCATGTTGGATCCAAATCCAGTCTGCAGACCATCAGCTAAAGAGTTGGATGAAAATTCAATTTTCCACAGTTCGGTTTTTTTTTTTTTCCTTTTTCTTTTCTCAAATTTGTAGTAATGATCACAATCGTAAGCTAAAATCAATAACTGAAAAATTTGTCATTTTACACATTACAAAAGAATGCAACTCCTACTGATATTGTCTTTGCAAGTAAGTATTGACTTATATTGAAAAAGAATGCTTGCATATTTACCAACAGAAGAAATCATGTAAAGCTATAAAGCACAAAGGAGGTACATTAATTCTCTGCCACCCCCGAAAGTTTAATCTTGAAAACAATATAACATGCTTCTTTCCGCTGGGCGCTGGCAGTAGCTTAATCAACTGAGTTCTTAGCAAATTCAATCATCATCCCCTACTTAGAATTATCATTTTAATGATGGAATTAATGTGATCTCCTCAAAACATTCAAAAGTAGAGCACTACTACAGGAAGCAAAACAGTTTAAATGTACAGTAAAACGCTCTAATGTACCTTAACAATAGGAGATCATTGTTGGATTATAGTCATTGCATCAGAAGATGAGCCATAAGCTGCAAACACCAAAGTTCACTTAATAAAAGAATAAATAATATCTAAGTTTGATTTGACTCTAACCTAATCCTATTGGACAATTGTTTTATTAGAAAACATACATATGTAGTACTAATTCTATGTTGCCGCTTTTCTAGAGGAGATCTATTTATGCAGTAGTAATCAGAATATGGACATGATTAATATTCCTATGGTGTTGTCAAATCAGATTTACATTGGAGAAACAGTTGATTTCTATTTATTTATTTTTCTAGTTAAAACTGAAAGTGAGTATCTCTGATGCTCAAAAGGGTTGATAACATAAAGGTTATACCAGTTCCAAGACAATATTTACATCTCTGATGCTCCTGCAGAGAAGATGCTACTATGGGATCAACGTCACTACAACTTGACAGGAAAGCAAGTTAGTCAATGAAACTGGAAAAGACATTATTATTGTCACGCCCCGATTTTTGTACAAACAAAAACTCAATATATATAATCCCATAATTATACATGCGTGAATAATCAGTCATCAATATCAAATACCTGGAAATCTTTTTCCTTTTTAAACCAAGTACACTGATGCCCTGATACAAACTATAATACATACTCGCTCACAGAGTTATATAATACACACCTTACAAAAGCAAATGCGATAACTCAAATACTGTTACACTAAACAGCTCGATCACCACCCTGGTTCTCCTGACCTGCAGGATTACCCGCTACACAATTTGAATAGTGTACCGGGATTGCAACAACATCAAACCCGGTAAGCTTTTGACAGCTCGTATGAGTAAACAAGAATGAACTGTTGATTTATTAAAATACATTTCATTTAACTCAAGTATAGAAATGTAGAAACATCACAATCACAACGACCACCACAAAACCACTTCACTTTCTCACTCTCATATATATATATACACTTATGAGTCACTACCCGTTACCCTCATAAGATCACTCAACATTTGGCAGACAGACTAGAGCTCTAACTGATCGTAACCATCAGCTCGGTGCGAGAGCGTGGTTCACGATAATAATGCTATTAGTAACCACCTGCTGGTACAAGAGCGTGGTTCACTGATAGTATGCCATGGTCACACTCGTGACCTATTGATCTCCACAGATCAACACAATTTATTGTTCCTCAACAATAAGACTCAACACCTCTCTCAATATATTGTTTCTCAACAATAAACTCAACACAATTCAACCACAAATATAAATATCATCACATAAATATTTATACATAGACATTCACACAGGAATGTCTATTATTACCAAATCAATATGAATTACTAAATTCGGTTCGTAAATGAACCATGTGCGATTTACTCACCTCTTATCCAGCTGCGTCTTCTAAAAAGGCAAAAATCACAATTATCCAATCGCTCTTCCAATCCAACCGTTAAGTACCTAATCAGATACGATCTCAACCTAGCAAATCATAAACCACACATATACGGCAATCCAACGGTCGGATTCTAAATTAAATGATGATCCAACGGTCAGATCGAAATTAAATGATGATCCAACTGTCGGATTGAAATTAAATGATGATCCAACGGTCGGATTGAAATTAAATGATGATCCAACGGTCGGATCCTCACAAGTTATTGACATCGTTAGCTTAATATTTGTTATATTGCTTCACTTTTTACTTATACTTTTGAAATTGTTCTTTTCATAATCAGTACCGAACTTCAAAAAGCAATATAAGAACCATTGGTACAAAAGATTATCAGATGCCAAATGAAGCATTATAGAAAAATGGTTGTTCTCTAATTACATATCATTGCATATAATCTTAAAGTTTTAAGCATCGAGTTAAATACTAATAAAAGAGTAGTATTTGAAGTCCATAACAGACTACGGGCATCATCAAAATAGAAACAGAATAGTTCAGAGAGGAAACTCACCAAGGGAGACATCAATGGAATGAATGGTGTAAAGTTCAGAACATTTTCTTGCTCCTCGGTTAACATCCTGAGCTCTGCGCTTTTAATCCTCTGTTGTATCCTCAGCCTGCAAACATACGATATTGAAGTTTAAGTGAAAAACCAAAAACAGACCCTCTATAGTTTAGAATCTACACATTCATATTAGAAGCACCAAACTATAAGCCACAATTTTATCTCTCAAAATCATTGCTAAGGCGAATTTACACCAAGAAAATCAATTCATAAACTAAGCATTAAAAGAACAAAGATAATGAGAGAGCTCTCTATGCATTGAATTATGCTGGTATAAGAAACAAACAGAACCATCACAATCACTTGATTACTTTAAATTTTATGGCACAGTACTTGCTTTGAACCACCTATCATTCTCTCTCTCTCTCTCTCTCTCTCTCTCTCTTTGTTATTTTTTGTTTTTTTTTGGGTTAGTGAGAATGTTTCTGACTTTGTGGTGCTAACTGCTATTTTCTGTGTTCAAATTTGTTTTTTTCTCATGAAAATTTAGTATGAGAATTGATTTTTCTTCAATTTGCAGCAGACCAGTGATTGAGCAAAGGAGAAAAGAACAGCTTTGGGTCTGAGTTTGTGATTGAAATTATATGCCTGTTAATTCAGAGATTGAATCGACCAGTACCTCGACTTGATGTGAGCGTCAAAGTGTTCATCATTAGTAAGCAAACAAACCCGCGGCATCGCGCGGGAGGAATTGCCTAGTAGAAACAATATATATAATAATTATATATATTGTTTCTATTTCTCATTTCATCTTTTTTTTTTTTTTTTTTATAGGTTTTTGTCCATTTACCCCATTTTTAGGAATTTTTTTTCCCATTAACCCCATTAAGTTTTTTAAATTCCCTCTTACCCAATACACTCTAAGGGAGTCTTCCCTAATACCCCATTAAGATTTTTTTTTTGTTTTTAATTTTTTTTTAATACCATTTTACCCCTCACCCCTTTATTACTGAGAGCAAGGTTCTAAAAAACGCTAGGCGCTAGTCGGGCGGTGACCCAGGGACTAGTGCCTAGGGGCCTAGGCGGTTTTTTTTTTTTAATTTTTAAATTATTTTAATGACATATAAAAATATAAATGACAATATTTAAAGTCTAAAAATTAATTATAAATATAAAAATAGTCAAAATATAGAATAAATTAGGGTTTATGACCGCCTAGCCCGCCTAGTCCCCGCCTAGCACCGCCTAGTCCCCGCCTAGCCCGCCTAGGCGGCCTCCTAGTAGCCCAGCGCCTAAGGGAAACGCCTAGGCCAAAATCGGAGCGGTTCCTTGCCGCCTAGCGCCTAGGCGGCCGCCTAGGCCGTTTTTTAGAACATTGACTGAGAGAGAGAGAGAGAATGGAAGAGAGAGAAACCATAGGAGATTTCGCCGGAGCCCATCACCGGTCGCCGGATTCCGGTCACCGGCCGCCGCCCACCGGATTTTTTTGAAAACCTCTATTGCCCCCAATAGACGTTTATTGCCCTACAATAGACGTTTATTGACCCAGTAGTGTATTGCCCCCCAATATAAGGGCAAAAAAGGTCTATTGCCCCCCAATAGACATCTATTGCCTCCCAATAGACGTTTCGATTACCGAAATGGGAACCAATCTTCCTAAAATTACACAAATAAAACTTTGATTAAAGAAAAAAAACGAGGAGATTACGTCAATTCAAAACGTCTATTGCCCCCCAATAGACGTATATTGCCCCTCAATAGACCTGTATTGCCCTTGGCATAATACATTTTGTAGCTTGTTACTCCAATAATTTACATTTTATATTACCAAAATTTCTCATTAAAAGGTCAAAAAGAAGAAAAGAGAAGAAAAAAGAAAAGAAAAAAAGAAGGACCGGCTGAGCTGTTTAGAGGTACTAGTCGCCGGGGCAGGTGATGAAATTGATTTGGGCACCCTTCTGCCTTATGTGAAGTTGTGAAGTCGTGAAGCCGTACTCTATCTCACTGGAAAACCGCCTCAGGTGGGCTCGTTGGTGAACTTTCGCCGGGGGAGGGAGAGAGTGATGTCACCGTCGACCCCGCCGGAGCTCCACCACCACCCCCGCCACATCTTCGCTTATTCTCAACAAATCAGCCGAAGAATCTACTCCTTCGAAGCTGAGTCAACCAAAAGCAAACTCCAAAACAACGATCGCCGTCGTCGGCGATCCCAATCGGAAAAAATATGGACGAAAATCTGACGAATCCTCAGGATGCTAGCGCAGACCTCAGAGAGCTCGGCCTCGACCTTGGATCTGTACTCCTTGACGAGTGCCACGTCCTCCTCGTTCTTGCGGCCCTCCTTCTTCTGCTTGATGCGCTCCTCGACTGTGATCTCCGACGCCGTGGTTGACCCATCTCCTCGTAGCGTTCTGCCTGCTCGGCGAGCTTGGCCAAGTAGACGTGCTGGTCTCTGGTTAGGTTATCGGGGATGGAGGACGCCATTGAAGAGAGAGAGAGAGAGAGAGAGAGAGAGAGAGAGAGAGAGAGGGATGAGAGAGATTGATGTTTGAGTGGCATGATGGTAGTTTGTTAATTAGATTAAGGGTAAAATGGTCATTTGATTTTAAATTGGGTTAGTGGGAACAAAAATATGTTGCTGGGGTAAGTGGGATAATTTTGGCTTATTTTGGTGCTATTGGTCAAGAACCCTTTTTTTTTTTGGAAGGGAATGAAAGAAATTTTCATTGACTTAAGGGTTATCAGGGATCATGATGGTTCTCCCCTTTTTGCTGGTGCGAGAGCTATTGGTCATGCTTCTGTCCCCATTGCTGCAGGAAGTGTTGTTCGTGATGGTCTCTATCATGCCCTCCTCCTTAACTGTCGAAAGCTTTATGTCAAAGGTGACTCCAAGTTAATTATAGACTCTATCAACAAAAAATGTGCTCCTCCTTGGCGTCTTCGTACTCTTGTGAAAGACATCCTGAGTCTGGCTAGCAATTTCGAAGCTGTTTTCTTCTCTTATGTTCCCAGGGAAGCCAACTTCGTTGCTGATGCTGTTACAAATATGGGTCATAGATCATCTACTCCTATCACTTGGGACCAAAAGTTGCCGTTCTCAGCTTTGTCTGCTTTTAATTTTGATCAGTTTAGTTCTGGTTGTAGTAGGGGCTTCAAGTTGTAATTTATTTTCCTCCTCAAAAAAAAAAAAAAAAAAAACAATATATATAATTTTGCTGTAATTTGTTTGAGAAACATTAATTAACGTGAGCATTAATTTTACTTTATTTTGCTAGTTTCTCTATAAGTATTTTAGAGCAGTAGTGTTTATTGTACAAGGATAATAGAGCTTGGACATAGACTTGCATTGATAGACTACTTTATATATTAGAAGTACGTAGGCAAAGGATTTCAACCAATTAATGCAGCCTCATCTATGTTATTTATTATCTATGGGGAAAACTAAAGAACTACGAAAGGGGGGAAAAATCAAAATCAAAACCAAGTTTAGTTCAAAGATACATTCATACATAGGTTCTTTACAACAACAAATGGTGTCAGTATTCATACAGAAATCTGCTACGTCGTCTCTACAATGTGACTCTCTCCCTAACCAACCTCAGGCCTCCTTTCTCTGACGGAAGATGAAACTAAAAATTACAGTGTGGTTTCTTGTATGCTACATGTAGAGGCACAATCAGTGAAGTGCCCTTTATATGTATTCCTAAAGTCTAAAACAAAAACTATTTCAACCTGATTATGGGTACAACAGGCTGCTTGTATCCTACATCAGTAGATTAGTTGTATCTACAAAAAGTTGCTCCCAGGAAGCAGATAAATGTAAAAGATGACTGTATGCAACTGTCTTCGCTGCAATTTGTATTCTGATATCTTCCTCCAAGGAGTTGGAGCAGCACTTACAAACAGAGAAGGCTGTAGAAAATGAGTGGTATGAAAGCATTGTCAAGTTGTGCTGTGTAAGCCTCCAGCAAACCACTTACAGTCCCAGCTACTAGAATAGAGATCCAATGCTGCAAAATGCGGCATCAAACTCATAAATAAACGTGATTTAATATTACAGTTACCACAATTTATGTATCATATGTTAAATTACTTGCACGTGACTTTACTTCCTATTCATGAACCAATCTAATTGGTGATTCCTTGTTCAAAGCAATTTAACTAAACAACCAGTTCAGCTATCCAAGTAATAGGTTCCATGAGCAACAATGGTCCTGTGCCAATTTGGCAGTGTCAGAATAGAGATGCATACCTCGGTAACAATATATCCAGTAGATGCTAGAAGGGGAAGCAACACAGAGCAAGCAGCTAGGACAGATGTTATACCAGCTGCAGTCCCTTCGACGGTTTTCTCTACCAATAGAAAAAAATTGCACACCAATAAGCAAACTAATGGGAAAACCTTCTCCGGTAAAATAAAATCAATACAAATACGTACTTCCAGTTTTGCTCCACCTGAGTACCCCGTACTTGTGCCCAACAACTGATGCCTGGAAATACAGGTAAAACCATTACAAGAGAGTATGCTATGTGTAAACTCCTGTCCCGTTCTGTTCATCAAGTGTAAGCAGACTCACCATTGTATCTCCAATTCCAAGACTTAAAATTCCAGAAAAAGGGGATAGAGGTCGATCATTATACCCAGAAGACATCCAAATAGGAAGAGCGCATCCCAACAAGAGTGAAAAGTGGCTGAAGAAAGCATACGACATGAAATATTGGGAGTTCCTTATATCATACTAATGTTTAAAAAGCTTTGATCAATCAGAAGAAGCCATGCCATACCTGACAATAAGAAAATCTGAGTCGCGATGATCGGTGAAAGCACTCATGAATTTATGTATAAATTGTCCCAGTGGCCAAATTCTCCATACCTTGTCACAAAGATATGGTCAAGCAAAATGAAATAAGACACATATAGACTTCAAAATGACTCATTCTTTTTCAACACTAATTCCCAACATTCGAATACAATATTTTAATTTAGCAATCTTTTCTCCTCAGCACATGCATTTTGCTTCTCACAAATACTATTCTTATGATAATGGATCTGAAAATTTGTGTAATACAATTAAATTTACAAATATGGATTAAACTGGCCATTCTGACAACTTACTCGAACAATTTCCAATGCCAAAAAAACTGCCAAAGCTGCACCAAATGCTAGATCAAGAAACTCTGGCTGGAAAAGAAACATAGAATAAGCATATGCACACCACAACAAGAAAGAAGAAGCTGAATATGTACCAAGATGACAGTTTATCATTAGTCTAAATCACCTGGAAGATAAGAGCAGGCACAAACATTAACACAGCCATCAAATGGTAGTATTTTCGGAGTAGAATTCTCTCGATCTTACTATTCTTTGAAATGTTGTAGAACCTCAAAACAGACACACATATCACACAAACCCAGTAGCCACACAGAGATAATCTCTTGAGTGGTTCCGAAAAAATAAATGACAGTACCCTGCAAAAATAAATTTGACGCTGATTAAGATGGTCATCTGGCATGGAATAGCTTATGTACTTTGGTAAATAGAATCAAAAAAATTATTCTATTGTTATTTATATTTTGTAATCAAAGTACTATTACCGATACAGAAAAATCAAGCTATGCATTAAAATGAGAATGCTCAAGTATCTCATACAAGTGTTTAAGGAATTCAACTCATGCATATTCAAAATTATCTTCATGATTTGATACGTAGAAAATATAGGAAAAAATATTCAAGGTTGTCACTCTGACAATGCCATTATGTCACACATTTGTCAAATACGAATTCTCCGTTTAGCAGCGTAATAGTGGATACCCACAAGGAATCAGAGGCAAGTTATGCCATAGAGTTACAAACTGCAGCACCCCTCAGAACTGCAATCTGGTTAACACATCCCAATACATGGTACTTCTGGGATCCAGTTTTCCAAAACTGGAATCTGAAATACCATCACATATGGGAAGAAATAGTAGATAAATGTCTATATTAAAGAACATTTGAGAACAGAAGATGTTACCATAAGAACGGATGCATATGAAAATCCTGAACAAACTGCATCCACGCTGGAATGATCACAATCAAGATAAATCCGAGAGACGAAAAGAATATAACTGATCTCCAAGTTTCATTGTTTGTCCTCACTTCAGAGCGGGCCGTACTGAAAGAGCATTCCCACATTCGGAGAACAAGTTTAAAGACCACTGGAAAAAGAAGAAGGCCAAGCAGCAAACCCTGCATAAAATAGAACAACCTTTGGCATCCAGCCAGAATACTTGCAATCAATTTCATCTCTTAAAGAAACATACCTGTATAATAATATTTATCTCGTTTGTTTTACTTCCATATTGTACCATATCTGATTTAATTGAGCAGCCAGACACCTGTTTGAGCAATGTTACAAAATTAAGATGCAAGTATAAAGCCAGTGTTTCTAAAGAAACAAAAAGGAGCTATCAAAAGCAGAAAAAAAATAACCTTTGCAATAGTATATGCCAACATGTCACCAAAATAGAGAACAAGACCTGAAGCCACTAGACATGCTTCCCCTGCAAAAATGAGAGAAGTTATTAATAATAAATGATCAAGAAATTATTGCTTAAACTGAGTTAAACATAAGAATTCTGAAGATGAAAGGCCAGAAAACAAGATAAAATGACACCCACACACACATAGAGAGAAAGATATCTAATCATTTGCGGGAGCTAATGATAAAGCAATTCAACTTCAGGTACTCACAGTCAATTGGGACATTTATTGAACAGAAGAATATAAAAATCTGCCGCAACATATCAACTCAACTAATCATGTTTTCTTCGTTGATTGGTTGAAGCTAAGCCAATCATTTTGGTTTAGCAGTTACATTTTTTACTAGTTCTTCAAACTATTAGAAAAATTCAATTGCATTTTAAAAGAAAGAATAGGTGAAAACAGAAGAAGTGGCATGGCACATACCAATCGAAGCACAAGATGGAAAAGTTCTGAAAACATGTTGAATTAATTTTACAACTGCCAATCCATGACAGAGCATCCACAATAACTTCAACGCAGCCTCAGAGCCTGAAAACAATTAGAAATGACACTCAGTTGTACAACAATCAATTGACTCGATCGGAAGCAGAAAACACTTCACAAGTTTGTAATTCAAGTGAAGAAAACTTACTTGTAAGAGATGATGTGCCAAGAGTTACACAACACACTGCTGTGTGCAATACTATGCAACTTAAGCTTAAAATTGCATGCCAAACACTGCGTAAAGAAGGGGGAGGCTTATTCCCAGGTGCACACCATATAGTGATGCAGAGGAATATAAGTACACTCAAGGAACTGGCAGAAATGGCCCAGTATTGCATTGTCAAAGATTCAAGCTCTGTGCAGTAAAATATAGAAAAAATCACCAAACAATTAGAGATGTGAAGCATGAAATCCTCCCAATACAGCTTATAAAGAATTGAGAATAACGGCTGAACAGTAAACCAGTTAACAGAAAAAGTTACCAAAACCCACATTAAAATAGGAAGGAAAAAAAAAAAGGAAAGAGAAAAGGAGCGTCATAATCTCGAAGAGAGAGAAGAAACATTCTGCTATAAGAAGATACTGACCAAGCTAACAAAAGAAGTCTACCCAAATGAATTTCCTAGAACTCAAGTGAATGTGGAGAAAGGAGTCACAACTCATATTTTAGCTGTTAATGAACATTGGAAAAGACAAAGAAACGTAGAAAATGTCATCTGCTTCTCTTCATCTTCAAATGTCAACTATATCCTTTCCTCTTACTATAATTTTTTTTTATATTTAATAAGAAGCATTCTTTTAGTAAGAAATATATAAACAACAGCACAGGTGACAAGATGTCCATCGAAAGTGCTGGCTATATGTTCTAGCTTACATCTCAAAATAGCAGCAAATAACAAAAAAAATAAAACTCAGAATATCTAAACCAAAGCAGCATTCTAATTCTAAAGATTCGCGTGGCCTGAACCATAGTTGAATTCTGAGGAAGCCGATGCCCATCAAGATCCCCAGAATTGAACCCTTTCCCACAAAAACGTCCAGCTGCTCCCCCCTTATATTATCAAAATTGCTCTTATTCTCTTCATCCAAATGTCCCACAATGCAGCTATTGCAGTGATCTGTCCAGCATTAGCCCATCTTTTTATCCCTCCCTAAAACTTGTACCAATCACGCAACAATGCCACACAATCTACTGGATTGTGCCAACTAAGCTTAGACTCCTAAACCCTATTCCAGAGAGGTAATTCGACTGGACATTATAAAAAACTGGTACAGACGGTCAGATAGTCAAATCCATCTATGCACATTACCGAAAAAATGAGGAAAAAGACAAACAGTTCATCTTCTCCTCTTAACGATGTCCCGGATATTTACCTCTCCATGAGCAATGACACACGTCTCAACCTCACTTAGGTGGAACTCTAGCTTCCAACTTTACAGAAGAGAAAGGACTAACAATTTTAACTCAATGAAGCTTACGTTTATCATGAGTCTTATAGCAAATTTCGAAAATTTCGAAAATTGCAGTCCTCAATAATTCATGAATATAACAGGTCTACTCAGGTCTGAACTATTTCAGCTCAGATGATACGATAACGATGGAATTAACGATCAAAAAGTATATGAGGTACCTTGATATGCAACATGATTGAGTGAGAAAGGTCGTGAGAGCTGTATCATTTTGGAGATCATGACAGTGGGCAACGTGACGGCGCCCAATAATATACCTGAGGAAGCACCGGGCCTGAAACATTGAAATTTTTCAATGAGGAACCCTAGAAATTCAATGTTGAAGAGAATGAGCAAAATTTAGGAGGTGAGGAGGAGACCTGGTGTTGAATTGGGAGAGGAGAGTGGTGGAGGAGTCGGCGAGGACGTCGAGGACGACAGCGGAGATTGCGAGGAGGGAGAGAGCGAGGCCGTGGGGGAGGAGAGAGAGCGGGAGAGAGAAGAGGACGCGGCCGACGAACAGCGCCACGACGGCTCTCTCTCCGTTCAGCAACGAAGCCATGGCCGCCGCCGGCGTTTTCGATTCTTTCGGAGACGACGTCGTAGAGGCGGCGGTGGCGGTGTTTTTCGCGGGAATTGGAGTGTCGTGTGGAAAACTTCTGCCCCGCCCAACGCAGAATATGCTGTTGGGTTTGGGTGTGCCGTTGGGACTTTCGTAATCTGGGGACCAAAACAACGCGCTACATTTCACCAAACTAGTATTTTTTTTGGTCAGCTTCGCCAAACTACGTGACTTTCCTTTTCAGTCTCGAGACTTGATCAAAAAAAAAAAAAAACACCCTTTGGTCTATGTCAAAGGCTTACGAGTTACGACCGTGTGGAATCGTCGTTGACTCGTTTCTTGAAGCCATCTTTTTCAAAATGGGTTTTTTTTTTTTTTTTAACAAATTACATAACCCTTTTTTTTTAACAAATTACATATAAGTTATTGACAAAATATGACTTAATAAATACATCATTTAAAGATTGAATTAAACATATAAGGACTAAATCTTACAAATAAGGACAATGTGTTCTCCACTTGGGATTTGTTGTTATCAATGAATTATTAGAAGTATGTAATGGGAAAAGGCAATTGTTATACATTTCTGGAGATTGTTTAGAAACGTAACTGTTTGTGTACATAAGAATATCGTTGATTTCATAACATTACATAGAATAATTTTCATTACACAAGAAATCAAACTTTGGTGTGTGAATAAGTCTAGGATAAGACTTAATTAAGATTTTAAGAAGGATAAGATAAGAGATCGAAGCTGTGTGAACAAAAAAATGCATAAGACCTAGCCGTCTCTGCTAGGGTTTCTCGGTGTATCTCCTACATCGACAAAAATTCCAAAACCTCTTCTTTCTCGTCCATTTCAATGGTAGAAGCGATGGATCACCTCGCAGTTGATCTGCCACACTCTGATTCGTCGTTGGTCTCGTTGGGAGCAGCCGGTGCCGCTGCATTTCAAGATGATCACTGGTACATGGTCGGCCGTTTATTGGCTCCGAAGGCAAAACTACCGGGATTCAAGGGCACGATCTCTACCATTTGGCATCTCAGATCTGGGCTTTCTATTCAGGATGTGGGGGAGCGCTTTGTGTTCCAGTTCGATAGCGAGACCGTGCGTAACCGGATCTTGCATGGAGGACCGTGGTTTTATCGAAACACCATGCTTGTGGTTGGGGAGTATGATGGGCTGAGTCCGGTGGCAGATGTGCCATTGTATAGGATGGAAACCTGGGTTGCCGTGAAGGGGCTCCTAGTGGCTCTGAGGAACAAAGTGGCTATCTCTTTTGTGGGCTCATCGCTAGGGCATGTACTACGTTTTGATCAGAATGCGTTGAAGCGAAAGGAGGTAGAACAGCGAATCAAACTTGAATTCGATGTCCGTCGTCTGATCCGAACATGGAAGGTGTTTGAGTTCCCTGCTGCTGTGAAACCTGAGTTGGTGTTTATCTTTGAAAAGGTAAAAGGGTTTTGTCGTGACTGTGGTTTTTTTGTTCATGATGCTTTGGGTTGTGACAAGTTGCTGGTTAAGGAGAAGGAAGAGCTTCACACTAAGTCTCCTGAGGCCGCAATGGCTGGTCTTTCTCTGAACTCGGAGACGGCATACTCTTCAGGTGACTCTGGCAGGTCTGGGAGTCGGAGTGTTGTGCCAGATCACCGCAACAAGGCTATGGGATCTGGAGGGCAAGAGTTGGATTTTTCTGATGGCTGTGTCGGAGATCTCAATAGTGAGAAGGAAGATCAAGCTGTAGATGTTCCTCATAGACTGGTTGGGTCCGTGCATATGGGCAGCCCCATAATTTTTCCTACTAGGGAGCCTTTTTTAGGTGAAGTAAATCCGACATCTTTGGCAATGGTACCTGTGTACCTGTGTTGGCCAAGGCTAGAAAGGCTGCTACTCGGGTGGAGTTCTCTTCCATGCAAGTGGCTCCAGTTGGGAAAAAAAGAAAAGAGCTAAACAATTTGGAGAGGTTTGGGAAGAAGGTCTTAGCTTTTCCGGATTCCATGCTTCAGGTGGAGGAGAATGTTTCCTTAGTCCTGCAGCACAAGAATGGGAAGCTGATGATTTCACCAAAAAAGAAGAAGATTGGGCGTCCTAAGGGAAGCAAGAACAGAGTTAAAGTTGCAGATGACATAGAAGTGAAAAAGCTTCGTAAGTATAAGCGTAGGGGTAAGGTTTTGCAAAATGATCCTAACTTTGCCGGATCTGATGCGGAAAAGGATGGTAAGGGGAAGACTGTGTCTATGGTGGAGAATGCGGCTGTGCAGATGGTGGAGTCGGCTGCTGCAGAGGATAATGTGGAGGGTGTTGCGTCACCTTCTACTACTAGTTTAATTTAATTATGTTTGAGGTCGCAAAAGCCATTGCCTTAGTTGAACCAATTTATGTCTTCTTCGAGGTTTAATGGCTTTTGTTCGAATAAAGGTGCGTGGACTTCCTAAAAGGTGGGTGTACTGGGGACTTGTTGGGTTTTTATTCATATAGAATAGGGATAACAAGAGGTTCTGAGGAAAGATTCTTTCTGTCGACCCCATAGGGGTGTTTCGTTTTTGTACTGTTTGCTGAACTTAATCAAAGGGCCGACCTATTTCTCTAAAAAAAAAATGTGTTCTCCACTTGCCACATGTCATGAGTTAATTTACTTTTTACCCTTAACTACTTCTTTTGACTTCTAATCCCTTTATAAGGATTAAATCTTACTAATAAGGACAATCTGCTCTCACTTGCCACATGTCATAAATTAATTTACTTTTTTACCCTTAATTACTTCTTTTGACTTCTAATCCCTTTATGTTACTTTTTTTTTATAGAAAATTACATAGTAGCACATGACCAAAGATGTAAACACAGAAAACCCACTTTAAAAAAGATTTATACAAATAAGGACATGAGCCTAGGCCCAAAAGTCAAATGATGCAAGCCTGACTCCCAAATTTAATGAAAAATGACCAAAATATTCGACTTTCATCACAATTTACAGGCATTGCCACTGACTCCTATCTTCTGATGCCGTTTCGCTTAGAAGGACAATTGATTACACCAGCTCTGTCGTCCGATATACACAGAATCGAAAGTGGCAGCGTAATGCGAGGGAACCAATCGATCTGTTGCCGCTGGCTACCTGTTCAGATAACCCATTTGCCGCACAGTTTGTGCACTCTTGTACAAATTACAAAGCCCGTGCTTCTTCAATTAATCGAGTTTTATGGACACCTTCTGGGAGGCGTCTTATCACAGGCTCCCAAAATGGGGAGTTCACTTTTTGGAACGGTCAGTCATTTAACCATGAATTGAGGATTCAGGCTTATGATCATCCAATCAAGTCTATGGCGTGGAGTTTTCAGGATGAAGATTGGATCTCTGGTGATGATGCAGGCACAATCAGGTATTTGAAGAGTAACATGAATGATGTGCTTGTCAATGAATCTGCTCACCAAGAATCGATTCGGGACATGAGCCTCTGTAGGAGTAATTTGAAGTTTTGTTCATGTTCGGATGATACTACTGTTAAAATCTGGGATTTTGAATGTTTCCAACAAGAGCAGACATTGACCGGCCATGGTTGGAATGTCAAAGAGTGTTGACTGGCACCCCACAAAGTCTCTACTAGCTTCGGGTGGGAAAGATAGTGTTATCTAAGTGTGGGACGCTAGGTCAGGAAGAGAACTCAGTTCATTTTATGATCACAAAAATTGGGTGCTATCTATTAAGTGGAACCAAAATGGTAAATGGCTGCTAACTGCTTCCAAGGATCAAGTCATTAAGCTTTACGACTTGAGGGCTATGAAGGAACTTGAATCTTTCCGGGGGCATAAGAACCAAGTGACTGCTCTAGCTTGGCATCCTCTTAGTGAAGAATATTTTGTAAGTGGGAGTAGTGATGGATCCCTTTTCCATTGGCTTGTGGGGAATGAAACTCCCAGGTTGAAATTCCTAATGCACACAGTAACAATAAATATAATAGTGTGTGGGATCTCTAGTGGCATCCTATTGATCATATGATTTGTAGTGGTAGCAATGATCGCACGACAAAGTTTTGGTGCTGGTTAGGAGATAAATCTAAAATCAGTCAGAATCAAAGTATTGGTAATCAAAATTCTGCTTTTGCTGGTCACATGAACAGTAATTTTCCTTTTCCATTTCATGGACCACCAACTACTTGAGACGAAGGAACCATTGGTTTGGTGTCTCTATGGTAACAGGTGTCTTGTTGATTTGGAGAAGCATCTTGAAGAGAGTGTTCTGTTGAAATTGCCCAATAACTATCAGTCTATATTCAAGCAATCCATGATCAGTTAAGAGAATGACATAGGTACTCATATTATCTTCTTTCCACATTTCATACATCTCTGTGTTTTCTGTTTCGCATATGTGTGTGTGTGTGTTTTGGTATTTGTCAACTTCGTTTTTCTAAAAATATTATGGTCAGTGCTCTAGTCAATGCTTAGATTCATTTTGCTCTGAGATATCTGGTTCTGTGGTAGCCTTTCTCTTGTTGATTCGGTTATGCAACTTAGGTGACTAGCTATTGTTTGGTGAACCGAGTTTTATCTGTTTTTATGCATCATTGTGCATGTTTGCACCCAATACCCCATTGCTACTTCATTTGGCAAACTAAAAACTATTATTCACCTCTTGGTACCACATGTAGTGGCTAATGCAATTTTCTATGGACACGATGATCTGAAGAACTTTATGCTACTGTGTGTAGGTACAAAAGGTTGATCTTGCAACTGGATTGGTAATCTTGCTGTGGGAATAATGTGATTTTCTATGTTTTTAATTTCATTCATGGATTGACAGATCTAATTGCTACTGCTACTGCTCCGGCTTTTGTTACTGCTACTACTACTGCTACTGCTCCTGCTCTTGCTCCTACTACTAGTCCTGCTACTTCTACTGCTATTGCAAATGAAGCTGCTACTGAACCAATGACACGTTCAGCAATAAAGAAGAAAAAGAACCCTGCTACTACTCATGCTCCTGCTCATGCTATTGCAAATGAAGTTGCTACTGAACCAAGGACACGTTCAGCAATAAAGAAGAAAAAGAAGTTTGACCAATAGCTCTGAAATTCTCTCTCTTAGCAAAGTGTAAAAGGAAGAGATTTTTTTTTTTTTTTTTGCTTTTGAGATGTAACATAAAGGGATTATTCTCAGGAAAAAATGTAACATAAACGGATTATTCTCATGAAAAAAAAGTAACATAAATGGATTATTCTCATAAAAAAAAAGTAACATAAAGGGATTAGAAGTCAAAAGAAGTAATTAAGGGTAAAAAAGTAAATTAATTTATGACATGTGGCAAGTGAGAGCAGATTGTCCTTATTTGTAAGATTTAATCATTATAAAAGGATTAGAAGTCAAAAGAAGTAGTTAAGGGTAAAAAAGTAAATTAACTCATGACATGTGGCAAGTGGAGAACACATTGTCCTTATTTGTAAGATTTAGTCCTTATATGTTTAATTCAATCTTTAAATGATGTATTTGTTAAGTCATTTTTTGTCAATAACTATGTAATTGTTTTAGGGAATCAGAAATTGAGAGAAAATCGCTGTGTATTCTCATTGATAATAGGGGCCTCTTTATATAGAGGATTACAATGCATAGAATCCGAATCATACAAGGAAAGGTAATCATACATTGAATAGGAATATCTAGATTCTTCTAATTAAACCCTATTACCACTAGGTCAAGTAACCTAGAGTTTAGGCCAGACACACAAATACGGATTTACTTGAACACTCCCCCTTGTGTCACCCAAACGCGGTACTTCTCTCGTTGCCTCGCTAAAAACCTTGCCGAGTAATAAAAACTCAGTGGGACAAAAATAACCTCGGTCAAAGGGGAAAAAGAGCACCACACACCCTTCACGTTTCGAGACCTTACATGTAGACATCTCCCCCTGATGTCTGCATCTCCCCCTGATGACTACGGTCATGGGAGTTCAGATAACTTCCGCAAACGATGCTACCAACATGTTTCCCGAAAGTGGAATTTAGGCAATGACTTAGTGAGCAAGTCTGCCATACTGTCCTCAGATTGGACCTAGTTCACTTTGATCTTAAGGAGAGTCTGTTGTTGCTGATTACCCTTGGTGTTGTCGCTTTTGATGTAGCCTTTGCTTTATTTGTTCAAAACAAGCAGCATTATCCTAAATGCTCGTAGGCTCATTTGTGGTAGACTTCAAACCACAATTTTTCGAACATGCATAATTATGGATCCAATCCATATACATTCAAGAACCACTTCATGAAGAGCAATGATCTCTGCATTGTTCGAATATATAGCGACTAGGGTCTGTTATGTAGACCTCCAAGATATCATGGTGTTTACCCATGGTGAACACTTAACCAGTTTGGGAATGACCTTTGTATGGGTCAGAGAGATACCCAATATCAGCAAAACCTTCCAAAACACATGTCGTTTTGGGATGGGGATAATGGACGCAGGCTAGTGTTGGCGGCGTTCCTGGTGTGTGATGGGTCCGAATCCATCATCTTTCTGTAGGTATAGAACAAGCCCATATCAATCGTACATCTCAAGTATTGAAAGATATCTTTTACACCAATCCAATGGTGTCGCGTTGGCGCGAAGCTATATCTAGCTAACAAGTTCACTGCAAATGAGATGTCCGGTCTTGTGCATTGAGCTAAGTACAATAATGCGCCTATTGTACTTAACTAGGGCATTTCTGCCCCTAGTGCATCTTCGTCATCATCCTTCGAACGAAGAGGATCCTTTTCAGAATCAAGACTACGGACGATCATAGGGGTGCTTGAAGGCTTGACCTTGTCAAAATGTCTAAGCATCTATCAACACGATGCTCAAGTTCCAAACCGAGACATAATCGTGTTCTCCCATAATCCTTCATCTCAAAATCGGATTTCAAGTGTTCAGCGGTTTTCCTTAACTCTTTAAGGGCTTCCAATGAAGATCATGTCCAACATGAACCGCGATAGAATCCGGAACTTGTTATGAAAAAGCGCGGGCATATCCCCTCCCAATCAAGTAGTCATCTTAGTGAGCGTTTCAACCTTATTATAAACGTGCTCCGTGGTCTAGAGCCACTTGACTTGGGTAAATGAAGTTCACCATGAACCTTCATGTACATTCCATATCTAGATCCCCATAGAGATACATAGTGACCACATTTGTAAGCTGCATATTCAGTTATTCGGAAACTACCAAACTGACAGGGTAGTGGAGTGCAATGACATCCATTACGAGAGAATATGTTTCATCGTAGTCGATTCCAGGGCGTTTTGTGAGAAGCCTTGTGCCATAAGACGAGATTGCCATCTCTTTTTCTCATCACGCTTTCTAACAAAGACCCATTAGTCAACAGGTTTTATGTTAGGAGGTGTTGGCATCATTGGCTCAAAAAACCTTCCTCTTCATTAGAGAATCCATCTTAACCTGGATCGAATCTTTCCATTTAGGCCAAATTTCTCTACGTTGGCATTCATTCATCAACAGACTGTGGTTCGATGTCATCAGACTCAACAAACTCATGCGCAACGAAATGCGCAACTACATCATCAATTATGATGGAGTTTCTATCCCACGTCTCATGTACACTAGTGTAAGTTTCATAGAGCTCTATATTCTCAGGAATAGGTTCTGACGTTGAGGCGTCCCCCGACGATAACCATAACCCGGAAGATACTCATGAGACGGATTTTGAGTGTCGATGATCAAAGGATTGGAATGTGTCAAAGTATCATTCGAACTCATGGGCCTCCCACGCATCCTTGCTGAGGCCATGACCTGTAACGCCAAAGTGCCACTCTCTTTGGCGTTGGCGCCATGCCTATCTCCGTGTAGGGTGGCGCTACGTCCTCTCGTAGGGACGTACTTCCTTGCAGGCATGTTTGCAGCATATTTGTGTGATATCGTCACTTTAACAGGGATCGAGATGAGACATAGTGGGAACAGGCCACGACAATTCCTGTCGTTCCTGCTGAACATCTGTGTTCTTATCTCCCCCTAACGATGGGAAGACTGTCTCATCAGAGTGACATCCGCAAATCTAGCGGTAAGGAGATCGCCTAGCAAGGGCATGAAGTGGCGGACGATTGGTGGAGTCTCAAATCCAACTAAGTTGCCCATTCGTCTGTAATGACCCATTATAGAGCGCTATGGCGGCGCAATTGGCACATAAAGGCACACTCAAATATGCGTAAGTACGATACTTGTACCTAGTCACTAGCTGTAACGCAGAGCTAGGTTGAGTGGCGGTGGGTCGTAGACGAATTAGCATAGCTGCATGCGATATTGCATCACCCCAAGCGGATATAAGGAAATTAGTGTGCATTACCAATGTCCGGACAACCATCGTAGTCGTTTCCGCGAGACTAATTGGGTGTGTTTATGAGAATATAATGTCCAACATTAGTCCCAATGCAATAACCATCGAAAGTCTTCGATGTAAACTCTCTAACATTGTCAAGTCCAATTGACGGAAGAGGATGATCTGGGGAGTGAGCCCGTTGTCATATGATATGTGCTAGAAGTGTAGCATAAGCAGCATTTACAGGTGGACAATGGCACAACACGTGACCAGCGTGTTTGCGTATCAACCAATATCATGAGATATTCAAACGTCCGCAAGTTGGTTGAACTAGTCCACAGAATCCCCACCGATTCTATGTAAGAACAGAATGAGTATTTTTATATCCTTTGCATAGGACAGTCTCAGTCCTAATTTCCCTAAGGAACGGGCTTTGTAAACCGAGCGAGAGGCTTTAAAAGCAACCAATGAGGATTTTGGTTGGGCCTGAGTGTCTGAAACGCTATTTGAAGCAAGTTGGTGATTGCAGCATCACCTGGGGCGCCATCACTATGATGGACACTATCCATGATGTCATGGATTGGGACTGTGCCAGCCCTAGGCTGGTGGTGGACGGAAGCGGTGCCCTAGGCAGCAGCGTCGGTCACACTTAGTCCAGAAATCAACTTTTGATTCATGCTTCATTTCGCTCGATAGAAAAGATGTCCACGTGAAGTCTTGAGTAGATGGATCATCATATCATGACCAGGATGACCTATCCTGTCGTGACAAAGCCAATATGTGTCTAAATCCAAGAGATCTTCTCTCATAACTTTATTGGATTTAATAGCTCGAATAGTGACATAGAGTCCACTAGAGAGACACATAAACTTCTCTAAGATGCTCCTTTGTTCGCAATCATTAGAGGTATTGCAAAGGAACTCATTTCCATTCTCTACATGCGTTTTCGCATGAAATCCGTTGGCTACTCATAGGTGCGATTTGCTCTAGGAGCGTAGAGAGTTTTTGCGACAGTAATCAAGGTGCCTTTTGGCAAGGGGAACTTGGGCTATTCCATGTCCTTGAATTAATACTGATGGCCCAGCCATCGTAGTCACAAAGTCATATGCTCAGAATCAAAATGGAGTCATAATGAAAAGAACTCGAAATTTTATTCATAAGCCAACGGAGTTACATCATTGTCTCTTTGACCAAAGAAAATCTAATCCAAAATGCTATCTAATGCAAAACAATGGTAGTCGTCTAACTTCTTTCGGTAATTCTAAAATAAATGTGACCAGGTGAGTAGAGAGATGTCGGTGGAGCAAGGCTCGCTTAAGTACCACTAATCTCAGAACCTTCCTAGACATCACACTTACTTTGGGTGAGCCTACTTTGAAGAAAGACCAAACCATTGGCATTTACTACAAAAATATATGGCAATTGCCTATTACATCTCTTGGAAAAATAAAGACTTAAACAGAATTGGCGATCTATTGATCCCAGCCAGATTTGTAGTCTTCAACCCTTCACTCTAGATCATCTTTTTGATCTTCTTGTTCCACATAGTAAGCTTCTCTTGCTTCACAATATGCTTTGTAGGCGGTGACAATTTCTTCACAAGCTCTACAAATGTATGCCCAATGATCAGACACTCCACATCGAGAACATATGTCTCTTTGCTCAAACTCCATTGATTGAGGCGCTTTGAAAGCGTAATTTAGATGGCTCTTAGTGTTGGTGGCGCCACCAACATGGCCAGAGGCGTTGCCTCCCTCTCTCTTTCCATGTTGACCTCTTCGGTTCCGTGTTCGCCTATTTTGGCGATTACCTTCCCAAATAGAGCGATTATATGGACCAGAAAGTCCAGAAGTATCCCTAAGGTTAGGGTTTCGCTCTTGGCGCCTTCTCTTAGGGGCGCGACTATAATTGGATTCCGGAATATGCTCTATTTCCACGGATCTCGAATTATAGTTCTTCACAAGGATGTTGTCATGCTTTTCAGCGACATTCATAGCTCCAATGAGCTCATGAAACCTTGTGATCCGTCTTGCAGTAACATCAATTCGATAGTTCTTAGCAACCATCAATGCAGAGACGGGGAAGGTAGAGAGAGTCTTCTCAATCAACATCGCATTTGTGATCTCTTTACCACAGAATTCCATTAAGGATTTAATGAGAAGTGCTTCCGAGTTGTAGTCAAGAACTGACTTGAAATCACAGAAGCGGAGGCTATGCCATCTCACTTCTAGGTCAGGAAGCAGGGAGTCATGGACGTTGTCAAATCTTTCTTCGAGTGAGACCCACAGTCTTCTGGGGTCTTCTTCATTCATACACTCGTACTGGAGCGAATCATCCATATGACGAGTCATTAGGATGATGGCTTTCACCTTATTTGCCTCTAAGGCTGCTCTATTTGCTTTCAAAGCTTGAGCTTGATCAACAGTTAGCACGTCCTGGCTAGGCTCGAGAATCATATCCAAGATTCCATCGGCTTTGAGATGCTGGCGGACATCACGAACCCACCTGTGATATCCAGAGCTAGTTGTTCCCAATGGAGCAAAGTCCAATTTGTTCAGGTTACTCATCCTGAAAGAGAACAAGAAAAATGGTTAGTTTCGGAGCGGAAAAAGCTACCACGAAAACATATAAAATTTCTGAGCGTAGTCGCTTCCAAGAAATTAGGAATCTCTGAGCGTAATCGCTTCCAAGAAATTCAATTCCAAGAGGTATTGGATTAGATCGAAACAATGACGTAAGTGGTCGATAATAAATTCTCTACAAACTCTAAGTTTGGAGATCTCAACAAGCTCCAAGCTTGGAGTGAGCACGAACCCCCACAGTTCGGCTTAATTAGGTCTCCCCTATGATGAAGAAATGGGGGTAGAAGAAGGGAGGTTGCAAGTCCCCGAAAAAGAAGAGAAATTGAATTTAAAAACTCTAAAAACGGGAACGTTAAGTAAAAAATACCTTGAAATAGGTCGCCGGAAAATTTGGCAGGAAAAAAGTCGCCGGAAAATGGTCAGAAAAGTGCTCGGAAAAGTCGTCGGTGGCGGCCGGAATAGTGGCCGGAAAGTTGACCGGAAACGATCAACGGGCGTTGACCGGTGCTGACGTGGCGCTGGGTCCGTGCTGACGTGGCAGACGTTCGGTTGCTGACGTGGCGGTGCCTCTGCTGACTGGCTTGCAAACGTGTCAGGCTGACGTGGCAGTGGCTTGGGCTCCTGAGCTGCGGCTTGGGCTTGGGTTGCGGCTTGGGCCTATCCTTCTGGCTTCTGGGTTGCAGCTTGGGCCTATCTTTCCTCTGGGTTGCTTCTTTCTTTTCTTCCTTTTCTTTCTTCTTTCTTTTCTTCTGCCGGTTTTTCTGCCGGAAGCTCAATCAACCGGTTCAGCAAGTTTTGCTCCGGTTTTTGGAATTTTTCTTCCGGTTCCAATATCTTGGGATATCAAAGGGCTGCTGCTATCAAAATTTGGCGGAAATTGGATATCCCGAAGATGGTGAACCGGTGAAATATTTACTGTAGGTTGTATGGAGCTTCCTGTGGCCGGTTCGGTAGGTTTCCGGCCGGTTCTGGTGATTCTGCCGCCGGTTCTGGATTCCTGGGGTCGAGAGCTTCAAGTTGTGTGGCGGTGGCAGAAAAGGCTTCAAGGTTTTGTATTCAAATTTGGGGTTTTTAGCTTCTTGAATCAGGGTTTGGCTATTTGTTTCAGGGTTAGGGCTTCGTGCTGATAACGTGTTTTAGGGAATCAGAAATTGAGAGAAAATCGCTGTGTATTCTCATTGATAATAGGGGCCTCTTTATATAGAGGATTACAATGCATAGAATCCGAATCATACAAGGAAATGTAATCATACATTGAATAGGAATATCTAGATTCTTCTAATTAAACTCTATTACCACTAGGTCAAGTAACATAGAGTTTGGACCAGACACACAAATAAGGATTTACTTGAACAGTAATTTGTTATTTAGAATTTAGGGAGGTGATACCACGGTGCGTTTGGCGCATTTTCCTTTTGAATCACATGACGGATTGTGGATTGTTTAAAGCTAGGGTCTTAAAAACCAATAGTTCAATAATTTGCTTGGTGAAAGATCGAGTGTTGCTCATATCCGATGAAATCTTGATTAAATGTGTTAAGTATTGTGGTGTAGGTTCGTTATATGATGATAGTCATAATTATACTCTTTTAGACTTTTGATGGGCTAGGGATTGTAGGTCTCGACTAGTCTACAAAACATGATTTGTTACCAGTAATCTGATTATGTAGTTGTTAATGTAACTTTTGTCCACCTTAATTTTAAACTCTCGAAGCATTTTAATTTGGTTACCCTTCTTGAATTTAACCTAGTTATCATTAAGAGTTCAAAAGTTCCACACGGCTGTATATGTCCCCATCACCCCATCGCATCTGATTCCATGCATGCCATCTCATGCCACCCTTTTTGTGTCGTTAAATCCAAAAGAGCGGTGCTCTGTTTGCAATTTATGAGCGCATTATGGGCTGGACTTAGTCAACTCAACTCACCAAATGACATGTTCATTACTCGGAAAAAATTATTCACTTGCATCAACTCTCCTACAAAGACAAAAGTGTCGGTCAAAGGTTGAAAGGTTGAAACTTTTTTACACTTTGTCCAACAGTAATATCCTAAAGTTGACATTTCAAAAAAAAAAAAAAATTTCCTAAAGTTGAAAATTTTCCTTCCTTTGCTGTTGTCTTACTGTAACCCTTGGGCCTTTGCCTTTGCCTTTTCAGAGAAAGGCCGGAGAAGGAAAAAAAAAAAAAAAAAAAAAAAACGGGTTGAAACGGATATCGGTTTAAGATATACCGCAGATAGTAATCAATTTAACATCTTTTTTTTTGAAAGGATCAATTTAACATATTATGTCCCTAGAGTTTCAACACTTTGCGCTAAAAAAGTTAGGCAAACCAAAGGGTCGGTGAAATTAGAGAGTTGGATGAGGTTGGGTTGCTGTAGAGAAATGCAGATGCATGTGCAAAAGCTGGGTTTGTTCCTGTGTTTAGCTACATTCCTAATTGCTGATGGTGTTGGCCATCTCTAAGCTAACAGCTCATTCCTACTGATCTAGACATTGATACAGCTACATCTTTACTAAGCATTCAATCCCAATTAATGGACCCATTTTTTATCCCACAAATTATTTGCAAGAATTAAACTTTATTTATGCATAAACAAAGCAAACTAGAAGAAACACCAAATACAGAAAGCATTAATCGTCTAAAAAAATACAGAAAGCATTACAACAAAGAAAAAGCACCACACAAGATACATATTTTCATGTTCTATTGGCACACACCTCATACTTTGGATCATAATTCAGATGAAGTTTCCTTCCTTGTACGCCTCGTAATTGCGATCCTTCATGAATTCCAGCAGCAATGAGGAGTAGGGCTGCTCAACAACTCCCTTATACTCCTTCCACCACTGCATAAAGCTGCTCTTGTCCAAGAAAATCTCAGGAGACAATGCATACTTCTTAATGGCATCGTACACATCCGCCTCAAACTTTCTCAATTCTTTTATGGCAGCTTCTTTCCCTTCACTAGTAATTGCTTCATTCTTTAGCAGTTTGCATCGGATGCGAGCTTCTTCAACATGCGCCCAAAAACACGAATCCTCATTCAAACTAGACCCCACGCAACGAATTTTCTTCTCATTCCGTTGTGCTCTATATCTCATACAACAATCCTCGATCTCGTCCCCATGGGAAATCAAAATTTCAAATCATTTTTCATTGATCATTCTGATCATTTGGCCTTGGTGATAGTGTTCAATCAACATAATCGACCAAATCAATCTAATCGGCAAAATGGTTCCTCCTGTTGCAGTCCTCTCTCCGAGCAACAACTTCAACAAGTTTTGGCTATTTTGAATCACAAAGTTTCTGATGATTCTTCTAGTCCTCATTCACAAGCCAATGCTGCTATAACTAAACCAGGTTTATCTAAGATCGCTTCCCGTAGCTGGATCATTGACAGCAGGGCGACAGATCACATCTCTTCATCTCCTAAATTATTTTCGCATAAGAGTAAAAATTGTTCATTGCCTCCTGTGTTATTACCTAGCGGAGAGAAGGCTAATATTGTTGCAAAAGGATCATTGCCTCTGAATTCTGTGTATTACCTGCGTGATGTATTGTGTGTGCCTACATTCAAAGTTGATCTGTTATCGGTCAGTCGTCTGACAAGGGGCTTGAATTGTTCAGTGACATTTTTCCCATATTGGTGTATTTTGCAGGATCTGGTTTCGAAGAGAACGATTGGTTTGGGTAAGCAACGTGACGGTCTCTACTATTTGGTGGCATTAGCGACGGAGAAAACCACATCCAAACCACATCACTCATCACCCATTCAACATGCCTGTCACCTCACCATGTCCTCTACCAACCTTTGGCATCGTCGTTTGGGCCATGTTTCATCTCCTCCTCTAGGCATGTTTCATCTCCTCCTCTAGATTATATTGCTAAATATTTCTTAAATATTTCTCTTAATTCGAATCATGCTTGCGATGTTTGTCCATTAGCAAAGAAGAGTCGTCTTTCTTTTGGTGCTAGTTCTATCTCATCTGTTAAACCTTTTGATCTTATTCATTGTGATATCTGGGGTCCTTATAAACATTCTTCTCTTTCTGGTGCCCATTATTTTCTTAATATTGTGGATGATTATTCTCGTTTTACTTGGGTTTTTTTAATGCAACATAAACATGAAACTCAATCTTTAGTAAAACAATTTTTTGCTTTTGCATGTACTCAATTCTCATCTCAGATAAAAAGTTTTCGCAGTGATAATGGGGCTGAGTTCCTTTTTCTTCAAAAATTTTTCCAAGATAATGGAGTCCTTTTTCAGCATTCTTGTGTTTATACGCCCCAACAAAATGGGGTAGTGGAACGCAAGCATCGCCATATCCTCCAGGTTGCACGCGCTTTTAAATTTCAGGCTAATCTTCCTCCAAAATTTTGGGGAGAATGTGTACTTACTACTGTGCATGTTATTAATCGTTTACCCACTTCACTTCTCTCTTTTAAAACACCTTTTGAGCGTACGTCTTTATTCCAAACCTCCACTAGGCCAAAAAAGCTAACAGACAACGGACCAAATTCGTTGTGTGATTTGGACGATCTCCGTTGTGTATCGGAGCGTTGTGTGATGAAAAATGGCACAACGGTGGAAACCCGTTGTGTGAATCACAAACAGTCAACAATTATTTGTTAAAACTGTTGTGCCTTCTTTCGGCAGATGGCAGCCAAAGTTGCCGTGCAGTCATGCTGCACATGTCATTGGCATCATTCACACAACGAAAGTTGTTTCCGAGACGTTGTATGAAAGGCGAATCAGACAACAGCATTTTATTTTTTTTGTTGTATGAGTTATCCTCACACTTCACTTTTGGAAATTTTATTGTTGTGTGTTAGTTTTTAGATAACGTATTCTAGTTATTACAGTTGTGTGATTGTAAATAAGACAACGTATGTTTGTTAGAACCGTTGCATGGTTATATAAGAATTCATTGTGTGAACATCAAAATTGTTACTTCAGACAACATTATTAACATTAGAAATTCTGTTGTGTGATAATCGTCTTTTCTGGATTTTGTGCATTGATAATAATGCTCCATTTTACCTAATAAACAGTGACTAATTGTAAAGAAAAGACACTGGAATCTATGAAATGAGTAATTCAACTCATACTATTTGAAGAAAAGCATTCAAATGTTAAAAGGGAGGATTTCTCATTCATCCAAACCAACATTGAAAGAAGAAAAACATTCAACTGCATGCCCATCTACTTGGGACATCAAAAGCTGATACAAATACAAACCATTTGTTACAAAACATGCCACACAGTACATGAATATTGTACCAGCAGAGAAGCACAAAAATGATGCTTTCCTTCAGCAACAACCTACTTCCTCTTATGCTTTCCTTTAGCTCCTACACATACGCCTTCACGACATACTTTGCCCATTCATTTCGCATCATATATATCTATATCTGCTTGAGTATATTGACTGTTGCCTCTCCTCTCCCATTGAATCAATTTATTATATGAAAGTGAGGCATGGACATAAAAGAGTCAATATAAACAGAGTTAAACAGACTACATTTATAAACTACACTTGTTTACCAAAAGAAGTCAAATTTCTCAAGCAAGGCTTCCCAAAACATGCAATTGTTTACCAAAATTGAAATATGGTAAATATGTTGTGAACATGGAAGACAACCAAACTTCAAAACCTATCAACAACAAAGACTACAACCACACAAAGAATCAGACGAACCCCAATTTCAAGAGACTAAACAACAGCTGCACTGCAATATCCTCAATAGATAAAAAAATAGGTGCAACAAAAACATGTACAACTAGTAGCAAAAACACTCACCCATTATCTTAAAGCCCCGATTCCACTGTCAAAAGCAATCACTACAAAACAAAATCCAATTATTCTTTCAGTGACTCATTCACAGACATCTAGCTACCTTTAGAGCAATAAATATTATATAGCTTTTCAATGACCTTCCTATGTATGATGCTATCATCCACAAATATAGAACTAAAAAGGCATGGGAACTAAAACATCAATTAACAAATGATTCAACCATTCTGCAATTTCAAATAGGCATTCTGCAATTTGTGGTTTGTGCACCATATGCATCGCCGAAAGTTACAAAGTCATAACTCAGCTCATCTAATCCGGGTGTCTTTGCCTGCTCGATTTGACATATGTAATATATGTCTTCATTCCACCCACATATTTACCATATTATATAGCAAGATGGTTTGTAATTCTAGCTTACCAATCATATGTATACATATATAGGGGGTTCAACATCTCCACAGATTTGCAATATATATATATATATATATGCAGATTATGCTCTAGCTGTACATTCTGACCTTCTAATTTATTTTCAGCTCAAACATGCACCATATGCATGTAACACAAACCCCTTATGCAAATAACCAAACTCAAAAGGTTTCAAACAAAAAATATGAACTAAAAAAGCTAAAAACAAATTCAAGAGTAAAAAAAAAAATTAGAAAGCAACTCACCCAAATAGGCAAAGAAGAGCCAATCGATGCATGCAGAGCGAACAACAAAACCAGAAAGCAGTAACAGCAACGGGAAGAGAATGAACAACAAAAGCATAAACAAAGTT
This sequence comes from Rosa rugosa, assembly GCF_958449725.1. Taxonomy (NCBI): domain Eukaryota; kingdom Viridiplantae; phylum Streptophyta; class Magnoliopsida; order Rosales; family Rosaceae; genus Rosa; species Rosa rugosa. The sequence goes on from NC_084820.1 coordinate 30,335,572, forward strand.
TAAAAAAAAATGATTAGACCTGAATCCACCAAAATCAAAACAAAAAGAATATCATTCCAATACAAAATGGAACACCAACTACTCACCGTAATCAGCAAATAGGAAGCCCCAAGAACCAAAAAAGAAGAGATTCTAGACAGAAGACAAATCGAATAGACTTCCAGTTGTAAACTTGAATCAAGATGCATCAATCCATTAACATTGCAAAATATAGACAATGGCATATCAATTTCACTACTGACTACAATAAAATTTTCTATCTTTAAGCCCAAATTAGTATCACTAAATGTGAAAGAAGCATTCAATTTAGGCACCATGTAGTTCAGTACTTCCTACTTATTTACTACTAAGACTAGAAACTAGCAGATCATGTTTAATTACAAGAACCCACACAGATATGCAATCGCTGCTTTTCCAATTCCACCCCAGCCCCAAATCCCCAATACATGCGAAACATCATCCTATCAAAAATGGGTTCGGAACCTCAACATATTGTAATAAAACATTCAATCCTATCAAATTTTTTGCAGTGTTTATGAACCCAAATCAGAAGCAAAACCAAAATAGAGAAAGAAATTCTTAACCTCCTTTGCAAATGCTCAGCTCGTCCAAGCACCAAAGAGCATTAATAGAACACTGCAAAAATCACAAAGAGACATGGCTATCTTGTCAAGTTCTCCCATGGCTTTGGGCCTATATCTAACTGGTGCGGTGACTTTATATGGTAAAAGCAGCAATAAGGTTAATTCTTACCATTGTTGATCTTCTTTCACTTAAAGAGGGAGCAATTGTTGCCAAGTTTGGATCATCCCTGTGCTTGCCCCAAGCTGCTTCGAACTGCAGACCCTTGCATCTAGGAATTAAAATAAGTATTTGAGATACAGAACTGGTAATCACAAAGAAGGTTCATATATGAGTAGAATGTATAATCCTTACTAATGGAGCAAGATTAGTATACGAATAACAAGATTTCGAATTTCTTCACGAGATCTTCTCAATGCTGCTTCTTTGTGCAAAGTAGCAAGTTCATCCACCAACCTCATGAAGCGAAGCGATGAATTAAATAATACCTATTATAAGGGAGACTTTATAAGTTAGTAGTAGTAATTGCCTATTTCATTTGGAGGCTAGTAAAAATAATTACTTCCCACATGCCACAACAACCATCTAGAAAATAATGCACAACGTGCATATGCGAGGCCCAAATCATGATTGTGTTGTTTACCTTTCCACATATGGTGTATTCCTAATCCATGTTAGCTTTATAACTGTTTCAATCTGTTTGAGAACCTGCAAAAATATGAACGTTAATACTTATTAAAATTGCAAAGTCTCAACACACAAACAGAAGGACATATGCTCACTAGTAAAACAGTCTCATCGTCATCAGCTTGCATCCACTTAAAGAAAAGAGGGAAAATGCGCCTGAAATGAGCTAGTAACACCTGACCAACACCATTAAAAAGCGGCTCTACGTAACGAAGCCATGCAACACGGCGCTCCTTGTTCCTAGGCTGGCGCTCCAAGTGACTTAACATCTCATTTAAAATTTTATCAAACCTATAGAAAATAATGAAAAAACTGATAATTGATGGGATAGGAACATGCAGTAACAAGACAATAAAAGTTTGTAAGCTGAACTCTCATGGTTGAATAGATTACAGGCTGCAGACCAGAATTTAAAGTATTTTAACAACATTGGACTGCATGACTCTGTTCAAATGAAATGGCGCATGAAATTATCAAATTGGACATGATGACCCAAAAAAAGTATCCTGACTGTACTGTAAAGTATTTGGTAAGGATTGCCAAAGTAAAAGAAACTGCAGTTTACAGGAATAAGAAAATTGTTCAAACACAAGTGGAATCTCAAAAGCAAAAACTGAATCTAGCCATTATGAGGAGATATTTCATTTTCTCATATAAATTTTTCCTTCATGCTGTCAATTTTTCTATGAAAACGTCACCGTCCAGCAGTATAACTATAAACCTCCAGAGTTAAGAAAAGAACTTGTTGCAGCTTGTGACACTAATAAAATGCTATCAAAGTGACTTAACAAGTTAGCTACATAAAAAAAAAAAAACAAAAAAAACAAATAAAAAAAAAACGCCTAAAGCACCTAATATTGCAAAGTGTTGAAGGAAAATCAAGTTTAGTGTGCCTTATCAAACTAGGAATAGGAATAGAAGAGAAAGTTCTAGATTTCCCAATCCTACACGGATTGGTATTCCTTGTAACATTAGAACTAGTACTTTGTAATCCCTATATATAGGGCTCCTATTCTCAATAATATGATTACAATTCTCTCTACAATTTCTCTCAAATCTCTTTTTCCTTAAACACGTTATCAGCACGACTCTAACCACAAAACAGAAAACCAAAACTCATTCACAAAGCAGCCCCTAGCCCGAGCTAGCCGAGCCTTCGCTGCAGCCCGCGCGCCCGTGCGTTTGCAACCTTGCACAGCAGCTCCTGCTGTCCCCTCCCTGCAGCCCTGCGTTCCAGCCTGCTGCCACCGAAGCATCCCTGCTGCGCAAACAAGCCAACGCACACCCACTGCATCTTTTTCCCGTTCCTGTGCACATCCGTCCTCCTGCAAGCCTCTAAACATCTAGTTCGGAAGCTCAGATCGAAAAACTTTCTTCATCAAAGTTGTTCGTCTCTGTCTCTTCCATCTAACCTCCGAATTTTAGCCTTATCGGAGTTATATTGAGATCTGTACACCAATCGAAGTACAAGCTGTTCAGAACAGAATCTGCTCCGAATTTTCAACAAGTAAGTTTTTAAATTAAAGTTCCTGTTTTCCGAAGTTTAAATCCTCCTTCTTTTTCTTTGGGGACTTGCAACCTCCCTTCTTCTACATCCCACCTTTCTTATAACGTGGGTTCGATTCATGAGAAAGCGGAATCGTGGGGATTCACGCAATTAACGAACTAAGAGCGTTCGTAAGACTTCGGACTAAGAGCGTTCGTAAGCATCGATTTAACGAACTAAGAGCGTTCGTAAGCTACGGACTAAGAGCGTTCGTGAGCACCTATTTTGACCATTCAAACATCATTGTTTCGGTCTAATCCAAATTTCTTGGAAATAGATTTCTTGGTAGCATTAAGGCTCGGAAATCTTAATACTAGTTTTCGTGGAAGCATTGACTCCAAAACTAATCCGTTCTTGTTTCTCCTTTTTGGATATCAAACTTGAACGAGCTCGATTTTACTCCATTGGATTCTATGGGCACGGGATATTTATTTGCCTACAATCCAAGAGCCATGTTCTAAAGGAACCGCTCAAGACTCACAAACTGAGATAGAAAATTCCAGGGCATTTACCCTGATGAAGCGCCACATGAAGATGACCCTCCAGTTTGAGTACATGAATGAGGATAACGCTAACAACCTTTGGGTTGCGCCTAGTGAACGTTTTAGTAACATTCACAACTTTCCGAACATGGAAGCACGATGGAATAATATCTGCTTCACTAAAACTTTGAAAGAGTTATGAAATATTGTTCGGAGGCTCTCTGCATTATATTATTTATGCATGATTGTGGAAAACACAAAAGAACAAATTGATTGAGAAAACCCTAACATGACTGTAGGAGTCATGACGTTGAGGGTATAGGGTTGGACACCATGGCGCCACTTTTGGCCATGATTGCACTGTTCCAACGCCATTGGTCCTAGGGACCATATGTATTGTATCAATACACCTCAATCAAGAGAGCATCCTCTTCATGGTATTTTATGGAGTACCTGATCAATGGTAATATATCGAGCTATAAAAGACTTTAAATCTGGCGATGAAGATAGAATGCCGCAGATTTTTATTTAGAATAGTCTTTTAATTTCCAAGAATTATGTAATGGCAATTATGCCTTAATCAATAAAATGACTTATTGGATTATCTCTTTTCCTCTAGGCGTACTCAATTAAGTATGATGTCTAGGAAAGTAATTGAGATTAGTGGTACTTAAGAGAGCTTTGCTCCACCGACATCTCTCTCTACTTCCCTGGTCATATTTAATTGGAATTACCGAACGAATTGAGTGACTACAATTTGTCTAATGTTTGATTTTACTTTGGATTAGATTATGGTCACGAAACTTTGATGTAATCATTGGCTATTATTAATAAAGTATCGATTTATTTTATCTCATGTCATGGACATATTTTTCGAACTTTATTACTTAAAGGATATAAGAGCCAATGGTTTTCATGTGGAAACACATTGTGAGAATGGACAAGAGTTCCTTTGCATCACCTCTAATGACTACGGACATAAACGAGTATTAGAGAAACTTATGTGTCGATCTAGTGGGTTGTATGCAACCACTATTCGAGTAATTGAATCCAATCATGTTATATGATTTATGGGATTCTGACACATATAGGCTTTGGCATGACCGTCTGGGACACCCAGGTCGTGATATGATGATCCGTATATTAAAGACTTCACACGGACATCCATTCTTCAGAACGAAGAGAAGTAAAAACCAAAAATTGGTTCGAGGAGATGCACCTGCGCCTCACGGCGCCAAGACTGTGCAAGACCGGCCACTTAGGGCCGGCGCCGTCTACCCCCTACGGCAACAACATGGCATTGACGCCATGGATCATTGTTTGACTCCTCCTTCTACTTCTAAAGTCAATTGTGACTTCATGGCTAAACCAAAATCCTCATTGGTTGTCTCTAAAGCCCATCATTCGTTCTGCAAAGCCTGCTCTTTAGCAAAATTAGGATCGAGACCATCCTATGCAAAGGACACTAAAGACAATATATACCATTCTTGCAAAGAATCCAAGGTGATATTTGTGGACCTATTCAACCACCATGCGGACCATTTAGATATTTTATGGTGTTGGTTGATGCATCGACACGCTGGTCACATGTCATGCTATTGTCCACTAGGAACGCTGCATTTGCTAAACTCCTAGCACAGATTATTAAGTTAAGGGCTCACCACCCTGATCATCCTATTAAGTCTATAAGATTAGACAATGCTGGAGAGTTTACATCAAAGACTTTTGATGATTATTGCATGTCCATTGGGATTGATGTTGAACATCCTGTTCCTCATGTTCACACCCGAAATGGTCTCGCAGAAGCCGCCATTAAAACGACTACAAATGGTCGCTAGGGCATTGGTAATGCGCACCAATCTCCCTATTTCTGCTTGGGGCTATGCAATATTGCATGCAGCTGTGCTTATTCGTTTGAGGCCCACTGCCACTCAACCCTTCTCTGCGTCCCAGATGGTTACTGGGTATGAGCCTGATGTCTCACACTTACGCATATTTGGGTGTGCAGTTTATGTGCCAATTGCGCCTCCACAGCGCACCAAAATGGGTCCTCAAAGACGATTAGGCATTTATGTTGGATATGATTCTCCAACGATTATCCGCTACATAGAACCCTTGACAGGCGATCTCTTTACCGCTAGATTTGCGGATTGTCACTTCGATGAGACAGTCTTCCCATCGTTAGGGGGAGATAAAAACATCAATGTTCAACAGGAACGACAGGAATTGTCGTGGTCTGTCCCCACTCTGTCTCATCTTGATCCCCGAACCGCACAGTCCGAAATTGAAGTGCGGAGAATTCTCGATCTTCAGAACGTAGCAGAATCGATGCCTGATGAGTTTTCTGATATCGCTAAAGTGACGAGATCACACATACCTGCTGCAAACGTGCCTACAAGGATTGATGTCCCTAAAATTAGAGGACATGACGCCATCTCAAGGTTACCAGAGCATGGCGCCAACGTCCCCACTCACAGTGATGGTGACGTTCTGGCTAGGCCCACGGCTCCTGCCAGGAAGCGCGGGAGGCCCATAGGTTCGATGGATTCTCGCCCAAGAAAGAAAGCGAGTTTGGCACAAAATAATCCATTAATCATCGATGTGAATAATCCATCTCATGAGAATATTCCGGATTATGGTTATGTCCAAGAGACATCATTGGGGGACGCTCCAATGTCAGAACCAACTCCAGAGAATAGAGAGATCTCCATAAATTACACTAGTGTACATGAGATGATGGATAGAAATTCTATGGCGATTGATGATGCATTTGCATATCATATTGCAAAAGGAATTATAGAATATGATGATATCGAACCTCGCTCTGTTGAAGAATGTCAACGAAGAGCAGATTGGCCTAAATGGAAAGATGCGATCCAGGTTGAATTGGATTCACTAACAAAGAGACAGGTATTTGGGCCTGTAACGCAGACACCCCCAAGTGTAAAACCTGTTGGCCACAAATGGGTATTTGTTAGAAAGCGTAATGAGAAAAACGAGGTGGTAAGATATAAAGTCCGCCTTGTGGCGCAAGGTTTCTCACAACGCCCTGGAATCGACTACGAGGAGACATATTCTCCCGTAATGGACGTTATAACATTCCGCTACCTTGTCAGTTTGGTAGTTTCCGAAAAACTTGACATGCAGCTTATGGATGTGGTTACAGCATATCTCTATGGGGATCTAGATTCAGAGATATATATGAAGGTTCCAGATGGACTTCAATTACCCAAATCAAGTGGCTCTAAACCACGGAGCGCGTTTTCAATAAGATTAAAACGCTCACTATATGGTATAACCGTCTAAGTGACTACTTGATTGGGAAGGGATATATTAACAATAAAATATGCCCATGCGTGTTCATTAAAAGAACAAGTTCCGGATTTGCAATTGTAGCAGTTTATGTCGATGACATGAACCTAATTGGAACTCTAGATGAGTTAAAGGAAACTGCTAATTACTTGAAATCCGAATTTGAGATGAAAGATCTTGGGAAAACACGGTTTTGTCTCGGTTTAGAACTCGAGCACCGTAGTGATGGGATTTTGATCCATCAGTCTGCATATACTCAGAAAATTCTAAGGCGCTTTAATGAAGATAAAGCAAAGCCTGCGAGTACTCCCATGATCGGCCGTAGTCTTGAGCCCGGAAAAGATCCGTTTCGTCCAAGGGATGAGGACGAAGAACCCTTAGAGGCCGAAGTGCCCTATTTGAGTGCAATAGGCGCATTATTGTACTTAGCTCAATGCACAAGACCGGATATCTCATTTGCAGTAAACTTGTTAGCTCGACATAGCTCTGCGCCAACACGCCGCCATTGGATTGGTGTAAAGACCATCTTTCGATACCTAAGAGGTACGATTGATATGGGCCTATTCTATCCCTACAGAGAGAAAAGGAATGACGGAAAGTTGGGATCGGACCCCAAAAGGCATAACGCCCCCGTCCATGGAATGGCCGCCGGCCATGTTGCCGGCGCCGCCGCCGCTCATGGTGGCCGGCGTCCTCCTATCTCCCTCCATCAAAACGACAACGATGTCTTGATGGGTTTTGCTGATGCAGGGTACCTCTCTGACCCTCACAAAGGTCGCTCCCAAACAGGTTATGTCTTTACCATGGGAAGCACTACGATATCTTGGAGGTCTACGAAACAGACCATTGTTGCTACTTCCTCAAATCATGCAGAGATTATTGCTCTGCATGAAGCTGTATGTGAATGTGTATGGCTAAGGTCTGTAATTCGACACATTCAAGGAAGTTGTGGTTTGAAGTCTACCACAGATGAACCTACATGCATTTATGAGGATAATGCAGCTTGTATTGAACAAATGAAGTTAGGTTTCATCAAGGGCGACAACACCAAGCATATATCGCCTAAGTTCTTTTATAATCAGCAACAACAATCACTTCTAAAGATTGAAGTGAATCAAATCCGATCAGAGGATAATGTAGCGGACTTATTCACTAAGTCGTTACCTAAATCCACCTTCGAGAAACATGTGAAGAGCATCGGATTGAGAAAGTTATCCGAACTCCCACGATTGTAGCAATCAGGGGGAGATATCGACATCAGGGGGAGTTATGATGTCTACATGTTCGATCTTGAAGAGTGAAGGACGTGTTGTGCTCTTTTTGTCCTTCGACCAGGGTTATTTTTATCCCACAGGGTTTTTGTTACCTGGCAAGGTTTTTAACGAGGCAACGGATGAAGCGTCACCACCAAGTTTGAGCGGCACAAGGGGGAGTGTTGAAGGAAAATCAAGTTTAGTGTGCCTTATCAAACTAGGAATAGGAATAGAAGAGAAAGTTCTAGATTTCCCAATCCTACACGGATTGGTATTCCTTGTAACATTAGAACTAGTACTTTGTAATCCCTATATATAGGGCTCCTATTCTCAATAATATGATTACAATTCTCTCTACAATTTCTCTCAAATCTCTTTTTCCTTAAACACAAAGGTTATTTTACTTGTTGCCAAAAGTTTACAAAGTCAGGTGCCAAAGTTTAAAATTAGAGAAGGGAATAAAAAAAAAAACATAGACAGATATAGAAACAGATAGACAATTACCTGACTTGCTGAAGTGCATGATCCACTTATTTCTCCACTAAAAATGCTTTAGGCTTGCTAATTCATAAGAAGCAACCAATCATAACCCCTGTTATCAAAACTCAAATACATTCACCTACTAAGAAGCAATCCAAAATGGATGCGGTATACAATGAAAAGACATATCTTGCAAAGTTGCAAATTTGCATAATAAATTTGTACCATGCAGAATGGCTTTCTTGGCTGCCTAGTATATACATAAAATCAAACCAAGTAAACAAACCAACTCACATGATAATGCAACTGAAAGTAGATATTTATCCAAATCCTTCTTAGCATATTCTGCTGCTAATGAACCTCTTATCCTCATCATGAATTGCAAAATGTGCACACCTGAATGGTCAAATTTCAAAACATTATGAAACACCTCTCAACAATACTTCATTCACAGTACTACATCAGACCTAAACAGTGAGCATACTAAACAAAACCAAAGCATTAAGAACCTCAATTTTCTTTAAAAATCCAAGCTTACATCCAGGAGTAGAACCTAAGTGTTATCCATGGTGTGCCTTAACCCCTTATCCTCTGGTGCATCAACTTCAATTTTGAAACTCCCACTTCCCTCACATCTGAATTTGGCTCACTGACCTTATTGTCCTTATTCCTTTACTGCAATTTATGTGCTTGAAAAGGATAATTTCATTGCTTTTGAAGCTTCCAGCCAAAATAATGAAGATAATTCTAGGAGTAATGCTTACCCTGCATAATATAAAAGGATAGCATAGAATCACTCAACCATTCTGATTCCACACAGAATTGCAATGAAGAACATCATTTCTAATCACAAATGAAAAACCCAAAACTAAATTGAAAAAACCATTAAGATCCAGAAACGCACCAAATGATGACGAACAACTGCTGGAGCTGTTGAGCCTCAGCGACGAGCCGATCAAACTGGGCTTCGCTGCAGAAGGGCGCGAGCTCCACTGAAACCGGTGCATAATCGAGCTCTCGTAACGACCCTTCTGGGCTTAAAGCCCTGACTGCCGTAATCGGACCCCAGCTCAAAGCCCTCATGCCACATGTTGGATATACTACTGTTCTTCCGGCCGACTCGGAATCGTTCCCCAACTCGAGGCTTCATAGCCCAAGAAGCTGCTTCTCTTCACTGCTAGGAGAACGAGAATTGAAAACTGAGAAAACCATAAACGAAATCGAAGTCAATTAATTAGTGAATTTTCGGTAATACCTTCGGCTTCAGCGATAGAGATAGTGGAGAGTTTGAATCGATCTCTGAGAAGCTCACTCACTGAGTCGGAGCAAACAGAGGCGAAGACGAGGTCGGAGAGGTGGGCTGTCCCGATTCCAGGTCAGAGACGAGCTTCAGAGTATGGTGGAGTACGAGGGGGTCGTGAATGAGTTAGAGAGAGCGAGTTAGGGTTTCGATGATTGAAGAAATTGTAGGGGGCGGGAGTTGAGAGTTTGATGATTAGGGATGTGAGAGATGCAGGTTTCAGTGGAGAGAAGGTGAAATCCACTGGACGCTCAGGCTAGGAGCTGGGTGCTTCGGTTGGATGCTGAATTAGCTTTTGAGTCAGACGCGAAGATTGGCTGTGGACGAAGAGGTAATCAGTGACTTGTGTTTCGGGGAGAGAAGAAGACTGTGGGAGACATGGTCTTACAAAATGGCAAGGTGTATTGAGTTTGCCCTGATGCGAGACATGGTTTGTCTTCTATTTTTTATAATAAAATCAGAACACACAAAAATGATGGTGCGTTTTGTGATTGTCTACACTTTAAACTTTCAGCTGAGGGACACAAAATGAAAACTCCCGCCTACTATGTGTAACAAGCTCATTTTTGGCGCTCAGATGGCTTTCCCATTCACACAACAGACAAAAGTCATTCCGTTGTATGAGCTTGCAAATCATTTGCCAAAATTTGGTCATTTTGGGGGGAATGAAACTCATTTTGGGGCACATTAATCTTTTCAATGTTATCTCCCTCAATTGGACAATACAATGAATATACATGTTGTGTGACAATTTCTAAGTTTCGATCCTACAACACATATAAGTATTCTGTTGTGCAAAGTAGTACTTTGGTAGTGCATTTGAGTCAGAAATTGGAGCCAAATATGAGTAAAGGTAGGGGGGAAATGTCCCGCTATTTTTTTTTCATTCATACAACATAACATTCTTTATAACTGTTGTGCAATATTGCTCTATATGAAAATTTTTGAACTGTAGCATCTTTGTACAACCAAAGTTTCTTAAATGTGTTGTATGAAGCAATTTCCATCAACACACAACGGAATTTTTTTTTTCGTTGTGTAAAAAGTGTTGTATATTGAGGTTATTGGCCTAGTGCTCCTTCCTTTCATCACCTTCGTGTTTTTGGTTGTCTAGCTTATGCTACTAATGTCAATATCACACACAAATTTGCTCCTAGAGCCGTCAAGTGCATCTTCATTGGTTATCCCATTGGTCAAAAGACCTATAAACTCTACGATCTCTCTAGTCACAAAGTTTTTACCAGTCGTGATGTAGTTTTTCATGAAACTATTTTTCCATATAATTCTATTGATCTCGAGCCCAATTCCCATCACATTCGTCCTTTGGCCCAAATCACAGCTTCAACGTCTGCACCCCAGTCAACCCATTCAGCCCAACAACCCACAAGCCCACAACCCAGTCAACCTGCACAGTTCGTTGACTCCATTCCCAATTTCCCGTCAACCAGCACAGACCCACAACCATGTCTACCTGACAACCCAGAAACGGCGAACCCGCCTTCCACCACGCGCACACCTCCGCCTCAACCAAGTCTTCCGCCGCAGCCGCAACCATCTATTCCTTCTTCACCTGGTTCGCCCCACTTCCACCCGAGTCCATCCGGTCCCAATCTGCCCGGTTCCCCTCCGTCACCAATTCCAAATTCCGTCGCTCCATTCCAGGCGCAACCACCGTCCCCTATTGTACCTCAGCCTAAACCTCAGCCACCCATCCCAGAGCCACCGCCACCCAACCCAGAACCCCAACCTCTTCGTCGTTCTGCCCGACAATCCACTTCTTCAGTCCGGTTACGTGATTTTTTCTGCTCACAGGTCACATCCAACTTCCCAAACTCGTCATCTTCTTCCTTTCCAAGTCCTGTCAAAGTTAAAGGTACGAGATATCATCTTTGCAATTATCTCTCCTGTCACCGTTATACTCCTTCGCATTGCTCATTTATTGCTCAGATTAGTGCGGTCAGTGAGCCACGTACTTATGCCAAAGCTGCTCCTCATCCCGAATGGCAAGAAGCAATGCGTTGTGAATTGCAAGCCTTGGACGACAACAACACTTGGACTCTCACTCCTTTACCGGCTGGAAAGACACCTATTGGTTGCTGGTGGGTTTACAAGATCAAACATCGATAAGATGGTTCTATTGAAAGGTATAAAGCCCGTTTGGTCGCGAAAGGCTTCACTCAGATGGAAGGTGTTGATTATCATGACACTTTCTCACCTACTGCCAAGATTATTTATGTTCGATGCTTATTATCTTTGGCTGCTGCTCAACATTGGTCCATTCATCAGTTAGATGTTAATAATGCTTTTTTGCATGGTGATCTTGATGAGGAAATTTTCATGTCTCCTCCTCCTGGTCTTCGGCGATAGGGGGAGAACTTAGTTTGTCGCCTCAACAAGTCTTTATATGGTCTAAAACAAGCTTCTCGGCAATGGTTTGCAAAATTCTCTTATGCTATTCGATCGGCTGGCTTTATTCAATCTAAGGCAGACTACTCATTATTCACTTGCAAAAAGGGGAAGTCATTCACTGCTTTATTGATATATGTTGATGACATATTAATCACTGGTAATGATCCCATCGCAATTTTTGCTTTAAACAATTTTCTGAACAGCCATTTTCGTATTAAGGACCTTGGTGATTTAAAGTATTTTCTTGGCATAGAAGTTTCCCGTTCCAAGAGTGGAATTTATATTTCTCAAAGAAAGTATGCATTAGAAATTATCAGTGATGCAGGTTTATTGGGAGCAGCTCCCGTTGATACTCCTATGGAACGTGGTTTGAAATTATCAAACAAAGGTGATCTACTTAAGGATGCTTCACGTTACAGGAGATTGGTTGGCAGATTGATCTATCTCACCATCTCAAGGCCTGATATAACATACTCAGTGCATGTGTTGAGCCGGTTTATGCATGAGCCACGTAAACCTCATATGGAAGCAGCTTTATGAGTTGTTCGATATCTCAAGAACACGCCAGGGCAAGGTTTGTTCTTTTCTTCACAAAGTGATTTCAGACTTCGTGCTTATTGTGATTCAGATTGGGCTGGTTGTCCCATGACTCGAAGATCCACTACGGGTTATTGTGTCTTTTTCGGTTCTTCATTAATTTCTTGGAGGTCAAAAAGACAAAATACAGTTTCGCTCTCTTCAGCTGAGGCAGAATATAGAGCAATGACAGGAGCTTGTTGTGAGTTGACATGGTTGAGAAGTCTTCTCAAAGATCTGAATATTCTCCATTCAAAGCCTGCTCTGTTGTATTGTGACAATAGGGCAACTTTACATATTGCAGCTAATCATGTCTTTCATGAAAGAACCAGACATATAGAAATGGACTGTCACTATATCAGGGACAAGATTCAAGATGGTTCAGTAGCTACAAAGCATGTGAGTTCTTCTTTTCAATTAGCTAATGTTTTCACGAAGGCCTTGGGAAAAGAAGTGTTTATTCCTTTGATTCGCAAGTTGGGAGCTCACGACATTCACTCTCCAACTTGAGGGGGAGTGTAGAAAAATATTATGTATCAGAATTGTAATTGAATTAGGATTCAGAATATTTCTTTAGAAGATTACATAGATTACTTACCTTATTAGAATTCCTAGATTGTAGTAGTAGCAGTAAGAGTCTAGCACATTTAGGCTATGTTTGTTTCACCGGACTGTCATACCTCGCCTTAATTTCTATAAGGGCACGTTTACTTACTTGGAATGGAATGGAATGTAATGGAATGATTACGGAGTAAAAACACCCCTGTGTTTACTAACACATAAAGGAATCGGAATAATTTCAGGTAAAAGAATTCCTGTGTTTACTAACACATGAAAGAATCAGAATTGGTGTAGGTCCCACCTATTTATCAGGAATCGATTCCTGAATACTCAGGAATTCGATTACGAAGGGGGGAGATGGGTTTAGGAATCATTCCTCCGGAATCAATACCGATTCCTTTCTTCTCTCATTCCACTTGTCTCCGATTCATGATTATTTTCCATTCCAAGTAAGTAAACGTGCTATAAGAGTCATAGACTCCTCAAGCCTGGATTATGCTATGTAATTCCCTAACCCATGTTTGGTCAGTTAGGACTAAAACTAGAGCCAACACCATCGACCTGAAGACCCGCGAAGCTCCAAACGGCAGCCGATCGGAACTCTGCCATCAGGCCACCTCCGGCAGGCGCACCAGCTGGGTTTGATCCATCTCGTCGTCGCCGACGTTTCTCTTTCCTCGGCTGGTCTGGTTGCTGGTTGTGGAGAGAGAATCGGACCTCGAAAATCTTGGGTTCTCCTGCAGTTTCTGTACAAATTCTGGAGGCTCCGGCAATGTTTTGAGGTGCATAAGGTATGAAAGTTGATCTGGTCTTCGTGTTCTACATGCTAGTATACATGGTTTTTGAATTTGATAAAATTTTGGAAGATTTGATTTCTGGGTATTCGGCCACCGTCGCTACAACCTTCTGTGGCAGTGATTCTGGGTTCAATTGGGGATAGAAAATGAGGTGTGTAGCAAACGTCTTGTGGTGGTCCAAAACGACGACGTTGGGGACCTCGGCAGAGACCTCCTGGACAAACCCAGGTGGGCCGACGAAGTCGAGGAGGTAGAGGTCGCCGATGTCAGAAAGAGGGAGGCTTTGGGTCGTGACGGGGCTGTAGAAGGCGTTAGGGAAGAACAAGGGTTCGATGGACTTGGCTGAGAAATAGAGGTGCGCCGCCAGAGCAGCAAATGCGCCGTCCGGGCAAGGATAGTGTTTAATCTCAGAATTGGTGAAAGTTGCTGAGAAGGAGAGCAGAACGAGAATATTCAGTAGAAGGTGAGAAGGAGAGCTTCCATAATCCCATGGTTTTTGGGGGGTTTATGGTAGAAGGTGTTTATGAGAATTTGGGACTCTAGAGTCTCATTTAAAACAGTCATTGCTGTTGCCAAACATGGGATTAGTGTAACACAAGCCGATAATGATGTCCAATCCGATCCAATCCCATGAAACAAACATAGCCTTAGACCTCTCTTGTATAAAAATGTTCTTTGTATCTATCAATGAAATTACCTTCAACCAATATTCTTTTTCTCAGTATGTGCCCAAATATATTTCGATGTGTGAGTGTGTTCTCATATATGCTAAAGGTCTTGCGGCCGACCTGGAGGCTATTCCATGTCCACGTCTTGCCTGGCATCGGCCGACATGGACGTTGGTGAACTATGATGCTCGATGTTGGGAACTTCAGCGTACATCTGGTTAGTCAGGAGGCGGTTTTCGATGGCTATTGAGCCATGTGCTTTCTGTGTTTGCGCTTGGTACGCATGTGGTATAAACAGGGTCAGTTTCTCTGCAACTCTCTTGTCCTTTGACTTTGATTTTTATTTTTAAAGAATGAAGTTGGAATTGCTTCTAGAGTCTCTATGCAATAATTTGAGAAGTTTATGATGTTCATGTTTGTATGGGCTCTTTGGAGCAATAGAAATGCAGCTTTGTGGGAAGATCAACCGAGATTACCAGCTGATATTGCTATAGAAACAATGGGATGGTTTGAGGAATATAAGCTGGTACATGCTTCTGAGGTACCTGGGGTTAGAGTGGTACAGCAATGGACTTGTGCTGATGAACGTTTTCTCAAATGTAGTGTTGATGGTAGCTATAAATATGAGAGCATGCGAGGTGAAATTGGTTGTGTAATCTAGACCATGTTGGAGATTTTAAGACAGCAATGTTGCTAACTATAGCAACAGCGTCTTCTGCCTTCCAAGTTGAGCTGCTAGAGCTCAAGGCAGCAGTGCAGTTTGCTATTTCATTGCAGCACCAGTAGGTACGCTTTGAGTCAGATTGCTTTCAGCTGGTTCAAGCTATCAGCTCCCAAGATGAAGATGGTTAGGTACTTAGGTTATGGGTAATGTTATAGAGGAGGTTAGATTTTTCTTTACAAGCTATCATAAGTTCATAACTATCTTCTTTCTAATGTAAACTGTTGAGCAAATAGTGTAGCTCATAATCTTGCATAGACGGCTCTTAACTCTGATCTGTCTCATTATTAATTTTTGTATGCTCCTGAATTTATAAGGAATGCCCTCTTAAGCGATACCAATCGCTAGTTCAATGAAATTTTCTTTTTCAAAAAATAAAATACTTGGACTTTATGTTACAAGCATCTTCTATTACCTGAGCCTTAACCCAAAAGAGAGTATAAAAGTCGGTTGTCCACATTTAAATACAATTGAACATTTTAAATTAAAATCGAGTACTTAAACCACTCCGGTCACCAAGTAAAACTAAGCAAATCTGATTTGTTAGCTGAACTGATGTCTTCCCAAGTTGCCTCATTACAACGCAGTTGCCCAAGCCTGCGATCAGTTTGTGCGCCCATAAAAGGAAGGATTAACACCATTTCTCCTTTCACAGAGACAAAGGCTATACCTTTTTTTTTTTTTTTGGAATAAGAGACAAAGGCTATCTTAACTTAGCACCCTATCTCCAAAACGCCTTTTCACTCCTCACACATTTTTGTGAAGGAAACCAACATGTTTTTGCAAATTTTGGTCTTTCTTCGGTACTCGGTAGGTCTAGCTTGGTTGGATTTGCCTCCTGATTTTGTTTCATCATTGTGCAATAGAGAATATTTGGGTCTTCGGTCTTCCCAATTTTCTTTTTATTAGTTGGTGTTTGAGTTAGTTTTGATTTTTCATTTTGTCTTTGAAGATCGAAGCTACAAACACTTCCCCATTACCTTATCCAAAAGAATCAGGCTGTTTACAATATCAAATACAATAGACGAGGAGCAGCTATAGGACTGTAGATCAGGACACATCGGAACACCGATCAATTTCGAAAATCACATGTATCCATATTTGAAGCTAGAGGGAGACAGACAGTTTTGGTTGACGTTTTATTTGGCGACCTCGATGCCGATGTTGTTGTCACAGGTTGAGAGTTGAGACGTTTACATCAATGTTTTGTATCCTCATCACATAACATTTCCTCAAATTGCTTAAGATCCAACATTGATAGGGGAAGCTCTTTGAATCTTCGCCAACATCTAATGTCGGGATTTGTTAAACTGCTAAAATCACCATTGCCTTTTGGCAACTCCTTAATACTGTAGCTACCAGACAGGTCAAGAAATTCAACTTCTTGAGGTTCTTCATTGAGTCTGGCAAATCAAACAATTCTATACAAGTCCTCAGCCTCAATTCCATAAATGAAGATATCCAATGGATGGATCTTGATTTAGAGCAATGTGAGAGTTGGATCTCAAAGCAAGAACAACGTGGCATAACAGGGATGCTTAAAAAGGCTTATAAGCACCACACGGATTTTGGCTTAGAAGACATTTAGGTGTAGGGACTTTGTTGCAAGAAGCAGAAATCCATGTTATATTTGTAATAACATTTTTCTCACTATCATAATCCTACTTTTATTCAACGCCATTAGCATTCAATTACAATAAACAAGCATGAAGATACAAAGCTACACAGACCCCTTCAAACATCAAAACGTAGACATAACATAAGGAACAGCTATAGGATTAGGACACAGCAAAACACCAATTTAATTAGAAAAATCACACTCGTAGAGAGACAATTGAAGTTGATTTCATTTGGTGACTACGATGCGAACATTTTTGCGACCAGGAGAGAAGCGTCCACATAATTGTTTTGTATCCTCATCACATATCACTTCCTCAAGCTGCGTAAGATCCAGAATTGATACGGGAAGCTCTTCGAATCTTCTGCAACATCTTATGTCAAGCTTTCTTAGACTGCTCATTTCACCAATGTCTTTGGGCAACTCCTTAATGCTGAAGCTACCAGAGAGGTCAAGAAAGTATAACATTTTGAGGTTCCCCAATGAGTCAGGGAGCTCTTTCAAGTCTGTACAATGTCTCAGCCTCAATACTTCCAAATTTACCAAATCCCTGATCCTTTCAGGCAAGATAGATAACCAAAAACAGTTGGTGATACAGAGCTTCTTTAGATGAACCAGATCACAGATCTCGGCAGGCAATTCTCCGAAGTCATTTTCAATGTTCATTTCCTGCAGATTTGAAAATGCATCTGACATTCTGATGGAACCATTGCCAAAAGCGTGACGAATGTTACAATTGCATAAGGATATCTTCTTAACACTGCTCAGTTGTGTGGGATTCATGGTTATGAAAGGAATACTTGATATGCGCTCCAGTCTGATTCTCTTTAGATTTGACAACCAACCGAGTAGCTGAAAATTACTTAATTCGGCACGTGAAAAACCATCATTTGTGACTATTAATACCTTCAGTTTTTTCATTTTTTTCAGAGACTGGGGTAAGGCATATTTCTTGGTCTGAAAGTTCAAGACTAGAACCTCTGCATCTGGTAGTTGAATGTCCGGCCATGTAGTGAACTTCTCATCTACAAATAACATGCAATTTCAAGTGAGTATGGCGAGAAATTACATGTGAATTATAGTACTATTCGATCAAGTCTTAATATGTGAATGTAACTACTAACAGATGGAGACATAGAGATTGAGATGGGAGTACCGGTTGAGATGGATAATAGACGAGCCTTGATAGGTTGATACTTTTGTTTCTTCCACCAGTTGGGAAGATTGTTTCCGCACATCTCTATTATTAGTCTTTTACTGTCCTCTGCATCGTCTAGTCTCGAGTGGTAGATGGTCAGCTCTCTCAACAAATCATGTTGGGTAACAAAGTGCTCATTGTAGTACCATTCCCCCTCCATCTTCTTCTTCCTGGTTATGATAAAATTGAACCATGTTCTTAAAAAGTGACTTCTTCAGCATACATTATATTATGGTAGCATGTTCTGCTAGCTACTACAGTGAAAATATCATGCAAGTGAGACACAGAAGCTCGTAGAGCATACCTTGTATCTACAAGATTAGCTAGACTCCGATTGTTGAGTTCCTGGAGTTTTGCAATGCACAGAGCATCTTCATCTAGATAAAATGACTCCGCCCACATGTCCATGAGCGCAGCAACTGGGATCTGTTTGTCTTCAGGAAATGAACCTAGGTCTAGAAAACATTCCTTGAGTTCTTCATCCAAGGCATCTAAGCTGCTTTGGAGACAAAAAAGCAATTCTGTTTCTGAATCAAGAATTAAAGAACCTTTCGACCATTCAATTTCTTTTTTTTTCCACATCTCTATGGGTTGTCCAGCAAGTGATCTGCCCACCACTGTAATTGCAAGTGGAAATCCTTTACACTGCTCTACTATCTGCACCCAATAAAATTCTCCATTTAGCATCAAAGGAGAGCTCAAACATAAGGATTTGTGGAAAGAGGATGCTTTGTGTACGCTATATAAGCATCTCATCCATTTACACACAAACATATACATTTACATTTAAAAAAATAAATGACTTAGCCAGATTATTCCTCGAAAGCAGTCAGATATATTAGCGTACACACAAACACTTATATATACAAAATCTATACTAAACACAACTAAGAAACCTCACCGTTTTTATGATATCTTCTGAAATAGGAGAGCTCCGATCTCCTAAGGATGCTGTGTGATGGAAAAGATCCATTGCATCCTTATCATCCAACATTCGTAAATGATATGAAGAACCAAATCTACGAAATTCAGATCTTGATGTCACCAAAATCTTGAAATTTGATGTTTTGAATCGATTAAATTTGTCAAGAATGGATTCTGATCCAGACCAAACATCATCTAGCACTAACAAAGAAGGATTATGTACTTCCTTCAATATTGTTTGCAGCAACTGAATTGAATATACTTCATTTACGAAAGTAGGAACACGACCCGTGTATTCACATAAGCGTTGCACAATAAGGTCCAAATTTCCCTTTTGTGAAACAGTGATGAAGAAGATATTGCAGCCGAATTTTTCTAGCAAAATAATATACAAGAAATTAGTTGTCATTGATCAAGCTATTATTAAAGGCAATTGTACGTAATTATAGAAGGAAAAAAGAAATCAACTCATGGATATTTTTCCTCTTTTATCCTTTTCTCTATTCATTATATTTCTCTCTTCCCAATTGCCGCCCTGCCCTCTCTCTTCGCCCTTGCATGATTAGTGATTCTAGTGTAATACATCAATTTTATATACTAGAATACAAATTTAGATATTTTAAAAACATTTTAGCAGCTAACTACAAAGTTACAGCCTTATAACATTTGTACAACCTTCATCAAACAACAATCATAAACCAATTATGATGGCCATTGCCTAGAATTGAACAAATGCAAAATGAATTGTAAATAGAACACAAAGCTCAAAATTTTCAATTTATTTACCTTCTAGCAATCTTTAGTAATTTGATATATAGATCTTAGATTGAAGAATCATAATTGGAAAAGAAGGAGGTTCGGAGCTACAAAGCTTTTTCTTTTTCTTTTTTACGTTTATACAAAAAAAAAAGTAGTATGTGTATTTAACAAATGGCCAGAGATGCGTATATATAACTACTCTTTAATCTTTTTTTTTTTTTTTTTTTGTAATTTAAGTGTTGATTTATATGTAGTACTATGTACCCGTTTGAGTAAGATTGAGTTCAATTTTTGGAAAAAAAAAATTAAAAAATCATGTTGATCTATATATCTACAAGTACGATACCTTTGACTTGTTCATCTTCACAGAACATTGTGGCCAGAGTAGTTTTTCCACATCCTCCTGGAGCAGTCAGTACAAGCATCGACACTCCATGATCCGTAAGAAGCATTTTCTTCAATTCCATCAGAGGAGTATCCAATCCAACTATATGCTGTGGAAGCTTTGGAGGTTGAAGAGCTGTAATACTAATACTTGAACTTGTTGCGGCTTTATTCAGTATCACATGCTTCTCTATATTCTTTACTGAAAACAGCACACTATCTACCGATACAGCAGTCTTCTCAACCGTAGACGCAGTCTTCTCAACCATAGACGCGGTGTTCTTCCCTTCCCTTAATTGGTGTATCCTTAATTGGTGTTTAAGGAAATCATTCCATTCCAAAAGCTTGACGGCGAAGTAGTACTTCGCAAACAGGTTCCACTCACTAACTTCTTTGCAATCGGAGACAAGCTTTTCTCCCATCTTTCTCACTTCTTCTAAACCTTCCAGCTTCTTTGCTGGATTTGGCTCATCAGTATCTGGGACCAGTGAATCCAAGGCAATTAGCGTGGATTGTATGCTTTTGAAGAGAGGCTCAAACATGGCAGCCTTGCTTATCAGCTCCTGAACGCCACTGGTCAGTATACTAAATGCTGATCCTAGACCAGCCCCTCCAACAAACTCCGCCACATTAATCGGCATTTTGCGGGGATTAGATGTGAACCAAAATAAACCGGAAAATGATTGAGGCCGTTGATGAGTCTAAGCTTGAAGAAAGAAGAAATGGGGCAGATATATAGAGCACTACTATGCGAAACTCAATTAAACTAACCCTCTAAACAAGTGGGAACAATATGCCAAAAGAAAAATGACGAATTCTGCTATGCACCGATAGCAACTTGTACTGAACTGGAATTGTACACATGAAGCCAATACTCAAAAACTATTGATGCACATCTCCTGATCCATCCTCTGGAAAGTCGAAAAGGCTAACCTTTGTATTTCCCTTAGCTCATTCAGTAAGTCAAGCTCAGCAACATCTTCATCAGAGGCTAATAAAATTTGCAAGATCCACAGACCCTGAAAAGTAGTATTCATCAAAACAACGATACTAATATGAAAAACATCAACACTAATAAAACAAATTAAACATGTCATATAATAGAAAACAGAGAAGTTAAAGCCAAACCCAAATAGATCTGTAGGAGCAAGGAGGCAACTCGGCCCCATCAATAGTGATGCTTATATGCAAAGATAACTTTATGAGAGGCCATCCAAAAGTTCTTCGCCTTCCTTGAGAAATCAAATAAAATAGACAATCAGATCTATGGTAGCAGTTATCATGAATAAACCATAACCCATCAAGATTTAACTCTCTCTTTTATCCCTTTAAATTTTTTTTTTTTTAATTTATAATCATGTTATACCCACTTAAACATTAGTTATGGGAGGAAAACTCTTAACCTTTTGAAGGAGGGTTGGAATTCTCAGAGATCGGTGCTTCAGATGATGCCGATTTGTAAATTATCTCCAATTATTGCACGTGACTATGAAGGGAGATTCAAGAGTTCTTCACATACGTACACCGGCTAAAAGAGATCCCTTTTCAAGTTTACCACAAATTCGTGTTTCAGTTAAAAAGGTTTATGAAAGAAGAATGAACAATGAAGCTTACATACAAAGAAAGAAGGGGTCAAATGATAGAGAGGAAAAAATTCAATCTGGGAGGCAGAAGGGAGGAAGAGAGAGAGGAAAAAAAAGGCGAATGGCAGCGTTGTGAAAAAATAAAAAATGGGGGCAAAAAGGTCATTTCAATTAAACTGAGTGCTAAGCTACTCATTTGATCAGCAACATTTAAAAATCATTGATCAAACGCTGAACTAGGGTAATTCTCATTTGGGCTTTTACATCATGGGTAATTCTCAGTTGTCACTCAGTTGTCAATGGGAAATTCACGTTGTGTCTCATAGTTTTAAATCATTGTTTTGTAGGGTTGATCATCCCTGATGCTTGCTCATGCAATCACTCACCTCGAGTGTGAGATACTTAGAGTTGAGAAATTCTTAGGTGGGGTTTCCCCACCACATGGCTTTAGAGCCACCCAATCAGAACAAAGAAAATTTGTCCTCTTTTCCAAAATTGCCCCTCCTCCCTAAATGTACAATACCCAAAAGACCCCCCTGCTAGACAGTGATTGGTCTGCCGCATTGCCACGTGGTTCGGGTGCCCCACGCAAGTCTTTCTCCTTAGAGTTTCACACTTCCGTCATGGCCCAACTGCTCACTTGTTTATTAATAGGATATTCAGCTGAAGTCGTGTGGCATAGAGCAGAAACCACATTCAATTTTCAGTTACACAACCACCAAACTTGTAGTCTGAATTCTAGCTTCGGTCAAACTGAACTAGGATGTCAATTTTGGGAGCATAACCATGTATTGAATATTCATTGTTTTCGAAGACCATCTGACTGCATCTGTTTGCATAATTGCTCTGGGTTTCTAAGCAAATTGGAGAGAAGCAGCTTGAAGATGAGCAACAACCAGTAAGTAGAGTCGACCTGTTGTTCTTCCCTGATTTTGTGATTCTGCTTTGTTTGCTTGCGTTGACTTATGTTCTTGATGATGGTAGATTCAGCAGTGGTTTGGAATCGGCCAACTTTGTATTGACCTCTGATCCAGTTCACCAAGCTTGGAATGCGATCGGCAAACAAAAACAGATCAATCCAAATGCAGAGCCATCTTTGTTCAATGAAATCCAACCAGAAAATCCTACCATCATAGCTTTTGGAACTCCACCTAGCTCTCTTCAAGGACAAGAAGGCTTGGTTTCATCATCAAATCTCAAAGAAGACAACTTTGATCACTTTGAGTTTTTGTGCAACAAAAGCAACCCAAATTTCTCCCTCAATCAAGCAGCCATCGAACTCTTCAA
Source organism: Rosa rugosa (assembly GCF_958449725.1). Classification (NCBI taxonomy): domain Eukaryota; kingdom Viridiplantae; phylum Streptophyta; class Magnoliopsida; order Rosales; family Rosaceae; genus Rosa; species Rosa rugosa. The sequence goes on from NC_084820.1 coordinate 30,358,699, forward strand.
GTCACAATACCATGAGCTCCTTCGCCTGAAAGAGAAGGTTAGTTGTAAGAAGCTAACACCTAAATTGAAATCATCATCAGCTTTGACAAGTATATAATAACTCTACGGATTAATTCAACACTTATTTCTTGGACTTCTTGTTCTTCGTTATTGTTGTTACTAGCTTAACTTAATTGTAAGTAACTTTGTATAATGTTTCAGCTGGTAGGGAATAGCAAAAGCAAAACCCCTTCATTAGTAATCATCACTGGACAATCTGTGGGAGGTAGTGTGGCTACACTCTTCACTTTGTGGCTGCTACAAGGCTTCAACTTGTCGAGAGCCAATAAACGCCCCCTTTGCGTTACTTTCGGTTCGCCCCTTGTTGGAGATGAACACCTCCGACAATGTGTGTTACAGTTCTCAACCTTGAAGTCTTGCTTCTTGCATGTTGTATCTAACCAAGATCCTACACCTCAACTCTTTATATCCCGAAATCCTGGTGCTTATAAGCCATTTGGGACATTCCTATTATGCTCGGCTTCAGGTTGTGCTTGCTTTGAGGACCCAGATATCATTTTGGAACAGTTGGTGAAAACCAACTCTCAAAATCAAGAGTGCCATTATGGAAAAATTTTGGGAGATCTCAAGTGCAAGGCATTGTGTAATGTGCTCAAGTCTACTGAAGCTGAAAGAGATTCACTTCAAGCAAGCCTTATCACACAACTTCAAGCAATTGAAATTCTCTCGCAGGTAGCTAAGTTTCTATATATTCATGATATGACTACAATATTTGTCTGCTTGTTCCTTAAATTATATCTGCATTGAATTATTGCAACAGAAACAGCCAAGTACAGAGATCCACAATCTGATTCAAAGGATGAAGAAACATGAAGCGACGTTACTAATTCAGATGAAGAAAAATTCGAATTTGGAATCGCACGAGGATTTGAATGAAATGAAACTGCTCATGGCCTTCTTGGAGTGGTACAAGAAGGAAGGCATACGTAGGAAAACTGGAGACTATGACACGTACAAAAACCAGTGGGACCCAACTGACAAGAAAAATGTGGAGTATAAGGAGAAGCTTATGAATTACTGGGAGGACATTGTCACAGAAGTAGAGAACAGGCCCCAAATAGAAGGAGCTCATTTTCGGGTTCGTTTTCTTTATGCAGGCACAACGTACAGAAGGTTGCTTGAACCACTTCACATTGCAGAATACTACAAGGATGGCGGGAAAAACTACCAAACTGAAGAGGGAAAAAGGCCCAAACATTTCATTCTTTTGGAGGAGTGGTTGAAGAAAGTAGTCAAACCTAAAGCTACCCCAAGCAAATCGAAAAAAGAGAACGCGGGATCTAATCTCAATGAGGATTCTTGTTTTTGGGCATATGTTGAGGAAGCACTCATCTCTTGCAATACGCTGAAGGATGAAGAATCAAGTAGTGAAGAGAGAGAATCTTCGCTGCAAAAATTGAAAGAATTTGAGGGATATGTGCTGGATTCCCTCAAGAATTATGCCGTAAACCCTGAGATTTTCTTGGAGCAGAGCAGTTTCATGCAATGGTGGAATAAATATCAGGTAATTATGGGAAGTTACTATTCCTCATCACTCACGAAACTCATGAAGAATGGCACTTACCTCCTGTTTAACGAAGGAAGACTGGATTTGTGATCCAATAAATAAGAATGCCAGCTATTTTTTCTTTTTTCTTTGAGTGAAAAGTATTAATTGGATGTAAATTTGTTTGAATTAAGAGTACGTACTGCTACTTAAACATTGATCTAGACTTTCCTTTATTGTTTTGATTGAATTTTCATCACATACAGGATCTATGTTCTGTTCAATCAGACACATTGGGTCTAGTTCATAGAATAACTCATGCCGGCGTCTATGAAATATATTAGGAACTATTTTCTTATTGTCAGACTTTTTGAGAATCTATGTCCAATTTTCCACCCATTTCACACTTATTTGCATATTTTTAATTCAATAATAGACTGGACATAGGCTTAGCCTCCTAACTAACCTGGATTGCAAACTCTTTTAAAAAAGAAAAAGAGCAAAAAAGAGAACCATGTTTAAAGAAAACTGAAATTGGGAGAGAATTGGGTTATGCTTTCATTGATAATAGGGGCCTCTTTATATAGAGGATTACAAGACATAGAATCAGAGTTGTACAAAGAAAGTTAATCGTACAATTAATCGGATATCTATGAATACCTCCGAGAATATCTCTAATTCCTAACCATATTACAACTAGGTTAAGTAACCTAGAGTTTGGGCCAGACACATATTTTGGATTTGAACACTCCCCCTTGTGTCGCCCAAACGTGGTGCTTCTCTCGTTACCTCATTAAAAACTTTGCCGAATAACAAAAACCCTGTGGGACAAAAATAACCTCGGCCGAAGGGGAAAAAGAGCATAACACACCCTTCACGTTTTGAGACCCTACATGTAGACATCTCCCCCTGATGTCTGCATCTCCCCTTGATGACTACGGTCATGGGAGTTCGGATAACTTCCGCAAACGATGCTACCAACATGTTTCTCAAAAGTGGAATTTAGGCAATGACTTAGTGAGCAAGCCTGCCATACTATCCTCAGATCGAACCTAGTTCACTTTGATTTTGAGGAGAGTCTGTTGTTGCTGATTATCTTTGGTGTTGTCGCTTTTGATGTAGCCTTGCTTCATTTGTTCAAAACAAGCAGCATTATCCTAAATGCTCGTAGGCTCATCTATGGTAGACTTCAAACCACAATTGTTCGAACAAGCGTAATTATGGATCCAACCCATATACATTCACGAACCACTTCGTGAAGAGCAATGTTTTCTGCATGGTTCGAAGATATAGCGACTAGGGTCTGTTATGTAGACCTCCAAGATATCATGGTCTTTACCCATGGTGAACACTTCACCAGTTTGGGAATGACCTTTGTGTGGGTCAAAGAGATACCAAACATCAGCAAAACCTTCCAAAACACTTATGTCGTTTTGGGATGGGGATAAAGGACGCAGGCCAGTGTTGGCGGCGTTCCTAGTGTGTGATGGGTCCGAATCCATCGTCTCTCTGTAGGGATAGAACAAGCTCATATCAATCGTACATCTCAAGTACCGAAATATATCTTTTACACCAATCTAATGGCGTCACGTTGGCGCAGAGCTATACCTTAGCTAACAAGTTCACTGCAAATGAGATGTCCGGTCTTGTGCATTGAGCTAAGTACAATAATGCGCCTATTGTACTTAAGTAAGGCACTTCTGCCTCTAGCACATCTTTGTCAACATCCTTTGGACGAAGAGGATCCTTTTCAGGATCAAGACTATGGACGATCATGGGGGTGCTTGAAGGTTTGACCTTGTCAAAATGCCTAAGCATCTATCAACACGATGCTCAAGTTCCAAACTGAGACATAATCGTGTTCTCCCAAAATCCTTCATCTCAAACTAGGATTTCAAGTGTTCAGCAGTTTCCCTTAACTCTTTAAGGGCTTCCAATGAAGATCATGTCCAACATGAACCGCGATAGAATCCGAAACTTGTTATGGAAACGCGCCGGCATATCCTTTCCCAATCAAATAGTCACTTTAGTGAGCATTTCAACCTTATTGTAAACGCGCTTCGTGGTCTAGAGCCACTTGACTTGGGTAAATGAAGTTCACCATGAACCTTCATGTTTATTCTGTATCTAGATCCCTATAGAGATACGTAGTGACCACATTCGTAAGCTGCATGTTCAGTTATTCGGAAACTACCAAACTGACAAGGTAGTGGAGTGCAATGACATCCATTACGAGAGAATATGTCTCATCGTAGTCGATTCCAGGGCGTTTTGTGAGAAGCCATGCGCCATAAGGCGAGATTACTATCTCTTTTTCTCAACATGCTTTCTAATGAAGACCCATTAGTCAATAGGTTTTATGTTAGGAGGTGTTGGCATCACTGGCTCAAAAACCTTCATCTTCGTTAGAGAATCCATCTTAACCTGGATCGCATCTTTCCATTTAGGCCAAATTTCTTTACGTTGACATTCATTCATCAACGGAGCGTGGTTCGATATCATCGGACTCAACAGACTCATGCGCAACTACATCATCAATTATGATGGAGTTTCTATGCCACGTCTCATGTACACTAGTGTAATTTTCAAAGAGCTCTATATTCTCAGGAATAGGTTCTGACGTTGAGGCGTCCTCCAACGATAACCATAACCTGGAAGATTCTCATGAGACGGATTTTGAGTCTTGATGATCAAAGGATAGGAATGTGACAAAGTATCCTCTGAATCCACGGGCATCCCACGCATCCTAGCTGGGGCCAAGGCCTATAAGGCCAGAGTGCCACTTTCTTTGGTGTTGGCGTCATGCCTACCTCCATGTAGGGTGGCGCTACGTCCTCTCGTAGGGACGTCCTTCCTTGCAGGCATGTTTGCAGCAGATATGTATGATCTCGTCACTTTATTGGGGATCGAGATGAGACATAGTGGGACAGGCCACGACAATTCCTGTCGTTCCTGCTGAACATCTGTGTTCTTATCTCCCCCTAACGACGGGAAGACTGTCTCATCAAAGTGATAACCCGCAAATCTAGCGGTAAGGAAATCGCCTTGCAAGGGCATTAAGTGGCAGACGATTGTTGGAGTCTCAAATCCAATGTAGTTTCGCATTCGTCTGTAAAGACCCATCATAGAGCGCTGTGGTGGGGCAATTGGCACATAAATGGCACACTCAAAGATGCGTAAGTACGATACTTGTACCCAGTCACTAGCTGTAACGCAGAGTAGATGAATTAGCATAGCTGCATGCGATATTGCATCACCCCAAGTGGATATAAGGAGATTGGTGCGCATTACCAATGTCCGGGCTACCCTCGTAGTCGTTTCCGCGAGACCATTGGGTTTGTTCATGGGAATATGATGTCCAACATCAGTCCCAATGCAATAACCATCGAAAGTCTTCGATGTAAACTCTCTAGCATTGTCAATTCCAATTGACTGAATAGGATGATCCGGGGAGTGAGCCCGTTGTTATATGGTATGTGCTAGGAGTGTAGTATAAGTAGCATTTACAAATGGACAATGGCACAACACGTGACCAGCGTGTTTGCTTGTCAACCAACATCGTGAGATATTTAAACGTTCGCAAGTTGGTTGAACTAGTCCACAGAATCCCTACGAATTCTATGTAAGAACAGAATGAGTATTTTCATATCCTTTGCATAGGACGGTCTCAGTCCTAACTTCCTTAAGGAACAGGCTTTGTAAAATGAGCGAGAGGCTTTAGAAGCAACCAATGATGATTTTGGTTGGGCCTGAGCGTCTAAAGAGCTATTTGAAGCAAAGTTGGTGATTGCAGCATCACCTAGGGCGCCATCATCATGATGGACGCCATCCATGGCGTCATGGATAGGGACTGTGCCAGCCCTAGGCTGGTGGTGGACGGCGGCGGTCACACTTAGTCCAGGAATCAACTTTTGATTCATGCTTCGTTTCGCTCTAGAGAAAGGATGTCCATGTGAAGTCTTTAGTAAATGAATCATCATATCATGATTAGGATGACCTATCCTGTCGTGACAAAGCCAATATGTGTCTAAATCTAAGAGATCTTCTCTCATAACTTTAATGGATTTAATAGCTCGAATAGTGATATAAAGTCCACTAGAGAGACACATAAACTTCTCTAAGATGAGTCTATGTTCGCAATCGTTAGAGGCATTGCAAAGGAACTCATTTCCGTTCTCTACATGCGTTTTCGCATGGAATCCGTTGGCTATTCATAGGTGCGATTTGCCCTAGGAGCGTAGAGAGATTCTGTGACAGTAATCAAGATGCCATTTGGCAAGGGGAACTTGGGCTATTCCATGTCCTTGAATTAATACTGATGGCCCAGCCATCGTAGTCACAAAGTAATATGCTCAGAATAAAAATGAATTCATAATGAAAAGAACTCGAAATTTTATTCATAAGCCAACGGAGCACATCATTGTCTCTTAACCATTAGGAGAATCTAATCCAAATGCTAGCTAATGCAAAACAATAGTAGTCGTTTGACTTCTTTCGGTAACTCCAAAATAAATATGACCAGGTGAGTAGAGATATGTCGGTGGAGCAAAGCTCGCTTAAGTACCACTTATCTCAAAACCTTCCTAGACATCATACTCACTTTGGATGAGTCTATGTGAAGAAAAACTAAACCAATAGCATTTACTACAAAGTATATGGCAATTGCCAATTACATCTCTTGGAAAAATAAAGACTTAAACAAAATTGGCGATCTATTGATCCCAGCTAGATTTGTAGTCTTCAACCCTTCACTCTAGATCATCTTCTCGATCTTCTTGTTCCACATAGTGAGCTTCTCTTGCTTCACAATATGCTTTGTAGGCGGTGAAAAATTCTTCACGAGCTCTACAAATGTGTGCCTAATGACCGGATACTCCACATTGAGAACATACATCTCTCTGCTCAGACTCCATTGATTGAGGCGCTTTGAAAGCGTCATTTAGATGGCTCTTAGTGTTGGTGGCGCCACCAACATGGCCAGAGGCGTTGCCTCCCTCTCTCTTTCCACGTTGACCTCTTCGGTTCCGTGTTCGCCTATTTTGGCGGTTACCTTCCCAAGTAAAGCGATTATATGGACCAGAACGTCCAGAAGTATCCCTAAGATTAGGGTTTCGCTCTTGGCGCCCTCTCTTAGGGGCGCGACTATAATTGGATTGGAATATGCTTTGTTTCCACGGATCTCGAATTATAGTTCTTCACAAGGATGTTGTCATGCTTTTCAGCGACATTCATAGCTCCAATGAGCTCATGAAACCTTGTGATCCATCTTGCAGTAACATCAATTCGATAGTTCTTAGCAACCATCAATGCAGAGACGGGGAAGGTAGAGAGAGTCTTCTCAATCAACATCGCATTTGTGATCTCTTTACCACAGAATTCCAGTAAGGATTTAATGCGAAGTGCTTCCAAGTTGTAGTCAAGAATTGACTTGAAATCACAGAAGCGGAGGCTATGCCATCTCACTTCTAGGTCAGGAAGCAGGGAGTCACGGACGTTGCCAAATCTTTCTTCGAGTGAGACCCACAGCCTTCTGGGGTCTTCTTCATTCATACACTCGTACCGGAGCGAATCATCTATATGACGAGTCATTAGGATAATGGCTTTAACCTTTTTTGCTGCTCTATTTGCTTTCAAAGCTTGAGCTTGCTCAACAGTTAGCACGTCCTGGCTAGGCTCGAGAATCGTATCCAGGATTCCATCGGCCTTGAGATGCTGGCGGACATCACGAACCCACCTGTGATATCCAGAGCCAGTTGTTCCCAATGGAGCAAAGTCCAATTTGTTCAAGTTACTCATCCTGAAAGAGAACAAGAAAAAGGGTTAGTTTCGGAGCGGAAAAAGCTACCACGAAAACATATAAAATTTCTGAGCATAGTCGCTTCTAAGAAATTAGGAATTTCTAAGCGTAATCGCTTCCAAGAGGTATTGGATTAGATCGAAACAATGATGTAAATGGTCGATCATAAATTCTCTACAAACTCTAAGTTTGGAGATCTCAACAAGCTTCAAGCTTGGAGTGAGCACGAACCCCCACAGTTCGGCTTAATTAGGTCTCCCCTATGATGAAGAAAGGGGGGGTAGAAGAAGGGAGTTTGCAAGTCCCCAAGAAAAAGAAGAGAAAAATAATAAAAACTTCAAAAATGGGAACCTTTAGTAAAACATACCTCTTAGGATTACAGAGAGTATTCGATCCTCGTTGTAGGATTGTAGACGAGCTTCAGTCCTAGGCGAACAGACTTGTAGGATTGTAGACAAACTTCAGTCCTAGTGTAGGCGAACCGATTTGTAGGATTGCAGTGTAGTTTCGATCCTTGTTATAGGATTGCAAACTGCTATCAATCCTAGTTGATGAAACTGACAGACGAAAGGCGCGCGGGGCTGCTGTTGGCAGGTTGCGCGCTGGGCAGGTGCGGTGTGCTGCTTGCTGGCTTGCGACGTTGGGTTGCAGAGATGTGTTATTGATCCTAAGCTAGGATTGCAACTGGTTTGCAATCCTGGTCGAAGCCGGTGCTAGGTGGATGCGGTGTTGCAGGGGCATGGGAGTAGCGGCAGAGGCTTGCAGCAGGAGTAGTCGCACGGGCGCGTATGAGAGGTGCACAGCGAATGGCAGCGAACGGGAAGAAGGATTTTTGGGTTTTTGTCTTCTAGAAACTAGGGTTAGAGCTCGTGCTGATAACGTGTTTAAGGAAAACTAAAATTGGGAGAGAATTGAGTTATGCTTTCATTGATAATAGGGGCCTCTTTATATAGAGGATTATAAGACATAGAATCAGAGTTGTACAAGGAAAGTTAATCGTACAATTAATCGGATATCTATGAATATCTCCGAGAATATCTCTAATTCCTAACCCTATTACAACTAGGTTAAGTAACCTAGAGTTTGGGCTAGACACATATTCTGGATTTTCTTGAACAAACCACTATTAATCTGCTTTTTTTTAATGGTCATCAGCGTATGAAGAAGCCGACCAGAAGGTATATTAGCGTGCAACATGTGTAATTGAAGCTTACGTTAGTGAAAAAGTACAAAATATCTTCCATGCGCGAACAGTGAAAATCCTCAAACTCAAGTGAGCGTGTGTGAGCCACACTCAGACAAGTGTCAGTTTCTCATTGCTTTCTACTATTAAATTAAACAATAACAATAGAAGCTATTTTAACTTTTTTTTTTTCCATCTCTACGCCTGTTTTGGAAAAGGGAGAGACTCCTCCTTCTACTTTCCACTCCCGCCATAAGCCATAACTGGCTTCAGTGTTTGCCGCCATGAGGCTTAATTACCTCAAAGTAGACTTTTGATATCCCTGATTTAGAAAAGAAACACGAACAAGCTTCTGAGATGCAAAGGTAAGATTCTTATGAAATTTATGTGATTTTTGTGTTGGTACTGATATTTACCAATTAAATCGATACTCTGTTGCGAGGTACTTCTCACTCTTATACACATGATTTCCTGTTTTATTTAACGAATTGTAAAGAATCAGTAGCTTGATTGTAGGGAATCTTTTATATATATGGTCTGTTTTGTAGGGAATCGGTAGCTTGATTGTTTCCTTATTTATATATAAATATGTGGTTGTTTGTTTCCTTATTCATATATAAATCAAGTAATTAACAACAGCTTGATCAAAGGGTCTGCATATAGGATATGTGTTGTTTGTTTCCTTATTCATATATATAAGGTCACTGGAGTAGCCTCAATTAAATGTTGCCTCTTTGGACAATTGGTATTTGAACTTGGATCTCTTTCAGTTCTCGAGTATCTGATGCTTTCTATGAATGACATCTCAGGAACAATTCCATACAATAGCTTGATCAAAGGGTCTGCATGTAGGATATGTGTTGTTTGTTTCCTTATTCATATATATAAATCAAGTAATTAACAATAGTTTGATCAAGGGGTCTGCATTATATATAAGATATGTGCGGTCTGGCTTTTTTATTGGATGCACTCATTGCAGGTAAATTGTATTACATTGAGTTATATCTTCGATAATCTAATTGTTTGTGCGTTTTTGGTGATTGCCCTAGGGAACCATGAGCCTAAACATTGATTTAAACTTAAGTGCTGAAGACTATGATGTAATTTTGGATAAAGGTAAGGCCACTAACCCCGACCTAGTTATATAATTGGTTGTGAAGGTTAGTGGGACACTGGAAACTGAATAGCTCAAGGGTAGAGATGGAAAAACATAAATTTAAAGTAGGTTTTATTGTTATTGTTTAATTTAATAGTGAAAAGCAATGAGAAACAGACACTTGTCTGAGTGTGGCTCACACACACTCACTTGAGTGTGAGCCTAGCACTTCCCTTCTTTTTTGAATGAAACTAGAAGTGTTGAAGGGTGCTGGAAACTGGAGAGAGGGACCTACCATGTTAGGGGAGATAGGAAAGTAGACCATGAAAATGATGGCATTTCAATTTAATTTATCAGGTTTAATGAAATACAAACCCAAACTCTATCAAGCTTTTATTAATGGCTGAACTTGATAATCTGGAAGAGTTGATGTTGTTGTAGATAGGGGATTCTATCGATGTAGATAGATGCTTCCAGATGCAAAAAGTTGAGGCTCATGCATATATACTCAGGGGAAATGGCAAAGATGTAAATTTTTCTAAAATAAGGGCAAATCGTAATTTTCATCATCGGCTCGGCTTGAGCCTCTACTGTTACTAAGCCGACAATTTCCTTTATTACGAAATGTGCAATCTTATAGTTGTTTGGCCTTGTCCTAGTTTGGCTAGCAAATGGTTTCTTTTGAATGCGTAAGCGTGCCAACACCGTGCGGTGTATTCGTCAGAGCGTCCCTTGACCTAATTTTTTCTCAAATGTTGTGAACGAGGAGAGCACCAACCTCATCACAGAGTTCTTTTCTCTGCCTTACGGATAAGAACTTTGAGTGTGACCTCTTACGTCACCGAGTCGATACTCAACGTTGTAGGTTGAGCAGAGCAATCACCGGGAAGTAAAAGAAAGCACGAGTTTTGCTAAAGCATGACTTTAGCTTCGCTGGGTTTCTAGGGCATGACCATGACTTCGCTGGTTCAACTGACGTTGAGGGTAGGTTTGCTTCGGAGAGACTTTGGATAATTTGTGCGATTAGTTGATTGAAGAGTTGTCTCTTTATATTTTGCTTTAGCCTCTATATATAGGCTACAGATTCACTTTCCAAATAGGAGTGCAATACTATATATATTTTAGGCCACAGTTATTGGCCGCAAATCAAATCAAAACACTTATTAATCTTGACAACTATCATAGGCAATAATCAACAATTATCTGCCTCTTGACGTAGCTAGAATATAGGCAAGATTAATTACCTCTTGGTTGTCGGATTGTCGCAACCATTGGATATGCA